>NC_090767.1:7324764-7377905 GCF_036898095.1 Palaemon carinicauda
TATGAAATCCAAAAACAATACCAACAAAAACAATCTGATTCGTAACAGAAAGTTTAAAGGTCCATCTTGACCTCTGTGCAGATCTGGGCATTGTAAAACTATGAAAACATTGTGTTACCATGGCAACGGAACCATTTTACGTAATTATTTGATAATAATAGCTATGAAATATAAAGAAAATGCCCATAAAAGGTCAGCTGTTTCCTTTACATAAAATTTAAAGGTCATTCATGACCCCTGTGGGCCTCAGAGAACTTTTTATTCACATTACATTGATGATAAGATGTCGAAGGAACAACGAAACTAGACTCTTGCACTGGTAACGGTGCCCTATTTTCGTAATATTTGTGTAAAAACCAATGCAACCTAAAATTACTACACAGGAAATATCAGCTGACTCTTCAAAGAAAATTTAAAGGTCCATCTTGACCCTTGTTGGGCCCAGAGAAACTTTTTATTCATGTTATATTGATGACAAGACATCGAAGGAAAAACATCACAACAGTAAAGCGTTGTATTTCAAATACAACGCCTGCCAAGACCTGTTATCTACGCATAAGTATAGAAAACGTACTCGTACGTCCATGGGAGTAAAGGGATGGCTTATGAGGTACGTACCCGTACGTCCTTTGGGGGTAAAAGGGTTAAGCTCTTAGTCTTGAAATAAGCTTGTAGGCTTGAAATAAGCTTTCAGGCTCGAAATAAGCTTGTAGGCTTGGAATAAGTTTTCAGGCTTGAAATAAGCTTTTAGGCTTGAAATAAGCTTTTAGGCTCAAAAAAAGCTTTTAGGCTCGAAATAAGCTTGTATGCTTGAAATAAGCTTTTAGACTCGAAATAAGCTTGTAGGCTTCAAATAAGCTTTTAGGCTCAAAATAAGCTTTCAGGCTTGAAAAAAGATTTTAGGCTCGAAATAAGCTTGTAGGCTCGAAATAAGCTTGTATGCTTGAAATAAACTTTTAGGCTCGAAATAAGCTTTTAGGCTGGAAATAAGCTTTTAAGCTCGAAATAAGCTTGTAGGCTCGAAATAAGCTTGTAGGCTCGAAATAAGATTTTAGGCTCGAAATAAGCTTGTAGGCTCGAAATAAGCTTGTAGGCTTGAAATAAACTTTTAGGCTCGAAATAAGCTTTTAGTTTGGAAATAGGCTTTTAAGCTCGAAATAAGCTTGTAGGCTCAAAATAAGCTTTTAGGCTCGAAATAAGATTTTAGGCTCGAAATAAGCTTTTAGGCTCGAAATAAGCTTGTAGGCTCGCAATAAGCTTTTATGCTCGAAATAAGCTTCTGATATCGAAATAAGCTTGTAGGCTTGAAATAAGCATTTAGCCTTGATATAAGCTTTTAGGCTTGAAATAATCTTTTAGGCTCGAAATAAGCTATTAATCTTGAAATAAACTTTAAAGCTCGAAATAAGCTCTTAGTCTTGGAATAAGCTTGTAGGCTTGAAAGAAGCTTGTAGGCTTGAAATAAGCTTTCAGGCTCGAAATAAGCTTTCAGGCTCGAAATAAGCTTTTAGGCATGAAATAAGCTTTAGGGCTTGAAATAAGCTTTTGGGCTTGAAATAAGCTTGTACGCTTGAAATAACCTTTCATTCTCGAAATAAGATTTAGGGCTTGAAATAAGCTTTTAGGCTCGAAATAAGCCTGTAGGCTTGAAATAACCTTTCAGGCTCGAATAAGCTTTTCAGCTTAAAATAAGCTTTTAGGCTCAAAATAAGCTTGTAGGCTTGAAATAAGCTTTCAGGCTCAAAATAAGTTTTTAACCCTGGATAGGTACGGTGGGTCGTTTGCGACCCCGAGCGTCAAAAAAAAACAGGTTTTTCTCACGTGACTCACCCCTGTGACTGAATTTGTGGGTGATCGACCTGCAGGAGGTGTCTCCCCTACACGCTCTAGTAGTGTCTAGATGTGCATTGCTGTAGCTGTACTCCTTCCCCGATTTCTGAGACGCGTCGGGGTCGTTCGCGTCCGAGTTTACCCTTCTGAGGTAGTTTGCATAATTATCAAAGTTATTACGTATTATGAAATTGTCGTAGAATGGTGCAACTTGTATAGGTTATCAGTTGTGGAAAGTCTTGGTGGATTGTTTGGCTACCATGTGCATGTTTTTTTTTTTAGTTAAAATGTCGTTCATCACCACGAGGACCATTTTACCGCGAGTGCCCCTTTTTCATTTTTTTTCATTTTTTTGCCAAGTCATTTTTCCGTAAGATATTGCCAAATAGTGTCGTAAAACTTTTGCTTGTTTAGTGTTGGAAAGTGTGTCTAGATGATCTGGCTACCCATGCATGACTTTGTTTTTGTCAGATACGACGTAGTTATTGGTATATTGGGTATTTAACTGCGGTTACCAATTTCTGTTTTTTTTTCAATATTTGTAAAAATTACTACGTAGTAAGGAATTGCCGTATATTATTCATTTTTTTTTCATGTTTATGTGTTAGAAAGTGTGCCTTGATGGTTGGGCTAACACGTGCATGTCTTTTTTTTTTATCTGAGATGTCGTATATTAGAATGTCGGGCATTTTACCGCGAGTGTCTCTTTTTAATTTTTTTTAATTTTTTTGCCAAGTCATTTTTCCGTAAGATATTGCGAAATAGTGTCGTAAAACTTTTGCTTTTTTAATGTTGGAAAGTGTGTCTAGATGATCTGGCTACCCATGCGTGATTTTGTTTTTGTCAGATACGACGTAGTTATTGGTATATTGGGTATTTAACTGCGGTTGCCAATTTCTGTTTTTTTTCAATATTTGTAAAAGTTTACTACGTAGTAAGGAATTGCCGTATATTATTGATTTTTTTTTCATGTTTGTGTGTTAGAAAGTGTGCCTTGATGGTTGGGCTAACACGTGCATGTCTTTTTTTTTATCTGAGATGCCGTATATTAGAATGTTGGGCATTTTTCCGCGAGTGCCCCTTTTTATTTGTTTTGCATTTTTTTGCTTAGTCATGTTACCGTAAGGAATTGGCAAGTAGTGTCCTGTCGCAAAACTTATATTTTTATAGTGTTGGAAAGTGTTTCTAGATGATCTGGCTACCCATGCCTATTTTTTTTTAGCCAGATATGGCGTATATATAAGTATGTGTTCGATTTTCCTGTGATTGCCATTTTTTCGTTTTTTCCCATTTCTTTCAAAATTACTACGTACTAAGGAACTATCACAGAGTAATATTTTATTTATATGTTTATTTGTCGGAAAATATGCCTTGATGGTTTGCCTAGCACGTGGCTGAAATTTTTTTTTTCTGAAATGCCGTATATTAGAATGGCCATTTTTCCACGAGTGCCCCTTTTTATTTGTTTTGCATTTTTTTGCTTAGTCATGTTACCGTAAGGAATTGGCAAGTAGTGTCGCAAAACTTATATTTTTATAGTGTTGGAAAGTGTTTCTAGATGATCTGGCTACCCATGCCTATCTTTTTTTTACCCAGATATGGCGTATATATAGGTATGTGTTCGATTTTCCGGTGATTGCCATTTTTTCGTTTTTTCCCAATTCTTTCAAAATTACTACGTACTAAGGAACTATCACAGAGTAATGATTCCTCTAGATGTTTATTTGTCGGAAAATTTTGTTTACTTTTTTTTTGATTGAATATCATCAAATTTTTTTAGCTAAAATATTGTTTTACATTTTTTTTTTTTCGATTTTATTTCCCTTCAAAAAAAATTTTTTGGGTCAGAATTTTAATTTTATAGTCGTAAAATAATCGACAATTATCCAGCAACCCACCATACAATTTTTATGCATATCCAATAATAATTAGATTAGTAAATAACACCTTGAAATTGACATACCCTTCCTACATTTCAAGTGGCAGATTAGGGAGTCTGAGTCAGTGTGGTTGGCGGCCATTTTGTGGACATATCCGAAGCGTAAGCTGCCCTATCTATATATATTCTTGTTCCCTATAGAATTTGTGATATTTTGGTATATTTTTACCTGCATAAATATCATATTATATATTAAATATATGTATTTTTTTACGAAATTTCCAAGTACTCAAAAAATTACCTTTAGATATGGCCCCTGATATAAATGTAATTTACAAAATAATGAAGATTTTTTTTACATATTTCTATTTTAGGATAACATATGTTTATTCCCTAAAAAAATTAGCCACTTCCTATTTCATTTGGGTACCCAAAAAAATTCATGAAATTTGGACAATTTTTTTTGGCCAAAAAAAGTTACCCTTTTTTCCTCATTTCAGATCTTCACCTCCATGGGTCTGACTTCATCCAAAATCCATCAAGATGTGTCCTAAACATTCAAGAATCAATTCCTAAAAGGGTTTGTGTATATATGTATAAACTTTTTTTTATGAATTTTTATGTCAGGTCTTTTTTTTTCTACTTAATTTTTTAAAATATTTATAATAAATAGTTTTTCTGCAGATGAGTAGTATTTATCTTTACAGTTGTTTTAAGCATTCATTGAAGTTTTTTTTGGCAAAAGAAAAAAGGAGGTTACTGCAAAAACTGATTTTTCAAGAATTTTTTTTGGCGTCGGGGTCGTTCGCGTCCGAGTATACCCTTAAAGGGGTGTCCGAGGACCGTACCTATCCAGGGTTAAGCTTGAAATAAGCTCTTAGGCTCGAAATAAGTTTGTAGGCTTGAAATAAGCTCTCAGGCTCGAAATAAGCTTTTTGGCTTGAAATAAGCTTTTAGGCTCGAAATAAGCTTGTAGGCTCGAAATAAGCTTTTAGGCTTGAAATAAGCTTTCAGGCTCGAAATAAGGTTTTAGGCTTGAAATAAGCTTGTAGGCTCGAAATACGCTTGTAGTCTTGAAATAAGCTTTCAGGCTTGAAATAAGCTTTTTGGCTTGAAATAAGCTTTTACGCTCTAAATAAGCTTGTAGGCTTGAAATAACCTTTCAGTCTTGAAATAAGCTTTTCGGCTTGAAATAAGCTTTTAGGCTCAAAATAAGCTTGTAGGCTTGAAATAAGCTTTCAGGCTCGAAATAAGTTTTTAAGCTTGAAATAAGCTTTTAGGCTCGAAATAAGCTTATAGGTTTGAAATATGCTTTTAGGCTTGAAATAAGCTTTCAGGCTTGAAATAAGCTTTTAGGCTTGAAATAAGCTTGTAGGCTTGAAATAAGCTTTCAGGCTCGATATAAGTTTTTAAGCCCTAAATAAGCTTTTAGGCTCGAAATAAGCTTGTAGGCTTGAAATAAGCTTTCAGGCTCGAAATAAGCTTTTAGGCTTGAAATAAGCTTTTAGGCTCGAAATAAGCTTGTAGGCTTGAAATAAGCTTTCAGGCTTGAAATAAGCTTTCAGGCTCGAAATAAGCTTTTAGGCCCGAAATAAGCTTTTAGGCTCGAAATGAGCTTTTAGGCTCGAAATAGGCTTGTAGGCTTGAAATAAGCTTTCAGGCTCGAAATATGCTTTTAGGCTTGAAATAAGCTTTTACGCTCTAAAGAAGCTTGTAGGCTTGAAATAAGCTTTCAGGCTCGAAATAAGCTTTTAGACTTGAAATAAGGTTTTTGGCTTGAAATAAGCTTTTAGGCTTGAAATAAGCTTTCAGGCTCGAAATGAGCTTGTTGGCTTGAAATATGCTCTTACGCTCGAAATAAGCTTTTACGCTTGAAATAAGCTTTCAGGCTCGAAACAAGCTTGTAGGCTTGAAATAAGCATTTAGGCTCGAAATAAGCTTTTAGGCTTGAAATAAGCTTTTAGGCTATAAATAAGCTTGTAGGCTTGAAATAAGCTTTCAGGCTTGAAATAAGCTTTTAGGCTCAAAAGAAGCTTGTAGGCTTGAAATAAGCTTTCAGGCTCGAAATAAGCTTTTAGGCTCGAAATAAGATTGTAGGCTTGAAATAAGCTTTCAGGCTCGAAATAAGCTTTTAGGCTTGAAATAAGCTTTTAGGCTCGAAATAAGCTTTTAGCTCGAAATAAGCTAGTATGCTTGAAATAAGCTTTTAGGCTCGAAATAAGCTTTCAGGCTCGAAATAAGCTTTTAGGCATAAATAAGCTTTCAGGCTCGAAATAAGCTTTTAGGCTTGAAATAAGCTTGTAGCTTGAAATAAGCTTTCATTCTCGAAATAGCTTTAGGCTTGAAATAAGCTTTTAGGCTCGAAATAAGCTTGTAGGCTTGAAATATCCTTTCAGGCTCGAAATAAGCTTTTCGGCTTGAAATAAGCTTTTAGGCTCGAAATAAGCTTGTAGGCTTGAAATAAGCTTTCAGGCTCGAAATAAGCTTTTTAGCTTGAAATAAGCTTTTAGGCTCGAAATAAGCTTGTAGGCTTGAAATAAGCTTTCAGGCTCAAAATAAGCTTTTAGGCTTGAAATAAGCTTTTAGGCTCGAAATAAGCTTGTAGGCTTAAATAAGCTTTTAGGCTTGAAATAAGCTTTCAGGCTTGAAATAAGCTTTTAGGCTTGAAATAAGCTTTTAGGCTCGAAATAAGCTTTTAGGCTTGAAATAAGCTTTCAGGCTTGAAATAAGTTTTTAAGCTTGAAATAAGCTTTTAGGCTCGAAATAAGCTTTTAGGCTTGAAATAAGCTTTCAGGCTCGAAATAAGCTTTTAGGCTTGAAATAAGCTTTTAGGCTCGAAATAAGCTTGTAGGCTTGAAATAAGCTTTTAGGCTCGAAATAAGCTTTCAGGCTCGAAATAAGCTTTTAGGCTTGAAATAAGCTTTTAGGCTCGAAATAAGCTTGTAGGCTTGAAATAAGCTTTAAGCTTGAAATAAGCTTTTAGTCCTGAAATAAGCTTTTAGGCTCTAAATAAGCTTGTAGGCTTGAAATAAGCTTTCAGGCTCTAAATAAGCTTTAGGCTTGAAATAAGCTTTTAGGCTCGAAATAAGCTTGTAGCTTGAAATAAGCTTTCAGGCTCGAAATAAGCTTTAGGCTTGAAATAAGCTTTTAGGCTCGAAATAAGCTTGTAGGCTTGAAATAAGCTTTAGGCTCGAAATAAGCTTTCAGGCTTGAAATAAGCTTTAGGCTCGAAATAAGCTTGTAGGCTTGAAATAAGCTTTCAGCTTGAAATAAGCTCTTATTCTTGAAATAAGCTTTAGGCTTGAAATAAGCTTTTAGGCTCGAAATAAGCTTTCAGGCTCGAAATAAGCTTTAGGCTTGAAATAAGCTTTTAGGCTCAAATAAGCTTTTAGGCTTGAAATAAGCTTGTAGGCTTGAAATAAGCTTTCAGGCTCGAAATAAGCTTTAAGGCTTGAAATAAGCTTTTAGGCTTGAAATAAGCTTGTAGGCTTGAAATAAGCTTTCAGGCTCGAAATAAGCTTTTCGGCTTGAAATAAGCTTTTTAGGCTCAAATAAGCTTGTAGGCTTGAAATAAGCTTTCAGGCTCGAAATAAGTTTTCAGCTTGAAATAAGCTTTTAGGCTCGAAATAAGCTTGTAGGCTTGAAATAAGCTTTCAGGCTCGAAATAAGCTTTTAGGCTTGAAATAAGCTTTTAGGCTCGAAATAAGCTTGTAGGCTTGAAATAAGCTTTTAGGCTTGAAATAAGCTTTCAGGCTCGAAATAAGCTTTAGGCTTGAAATAAGCTTTTAGGCTCGAAATAAGCTTGTAGGCTTGAAATAAGCTTTCAGGCTCGAAATAAGCTTTTAGGCTTGAAATAAGCTTTAGGCTTGAAATAAGCTTTTAGGCTCTAAATAAGCTTGTAGGCTTGAAATAAGCTTTCAGGCTCGAAATAAGCTTTTAGGCTTGAAATAAGCTTTTAGGCTTGAAATAAGCTTGTAGGCTCGAAATAAGCTTTTAGGCTTGAAATAAGCTTTCAGGCTCGAAATAAGCTTAGGCTTGAAATAAGCTTGTAGGCTTGAAATAAGCTTTTAGGCTCGAAATAAGCTTTTAGGCTTGAAATAAGCTTTTAGGCTCAAATAAGCTTGTAGGCTTGAAATAAGCTTGTAGGCTTGAAATAAGCTTCAGGCTCGAAATAAGCTTTTAGGCTTGAAATAAGCTTTTAGGCTCGAAATAAGCTTGTAGGCTTGAAATAAGCTTTCAGGCTCGAAATAAGCTTTTAGGCTCGAAATAAGCTTTTAGGCTCGAAATAAGCTTGTAGGCTTGAAATAAGCTTTCAGGCTCGAAATAAGCTTTTAGGCTTGAAATAAGCTTTTAGGCTCGAAATAAGCTTGTAGGCTTGAAATAAGCTTTCAGGCTCAAAATAAGCTTTTAGGCTTGAAATAAGCTTTTAGGCTCGAAATAAGCTTGTAGGCTTGAAATAAGCTTTCAGGCTTGAAATAAGCTTTAGGCTCTTGAAATAAGCTTTTAGGCTTGAAATAAGCTTTTAGGCTCGAAATAAGCTTTCAGGCTCGAAATAAGCTTTTAGGCTCGAAATAAGCTTTCAGGCTTGAAATAAGCTTGTAGGCTTGAAATAAGCTTTCAGGCTTGAAATAAGCTTTTAGGCTTGAAATAAGCTTTTAGCTCGAAATAAGCTTGTAGGCTTGAAATAAGCTTTCAGGCTCGAAATAAGCTTTTAGCTTGAAATAAGCTTTTAGGCTCAAATAAGCTTGTAGGCTTGAAATAAGCTTTCAGGCTCGAAATAAGCTTTCAGCTTGAAATAAGCTTTTAGGCTCGAAATAAGCTTGTAGGCTTGAAATAAGCTTTAGGCTTGAAATAAGCTTTCAGGCTCGAAATAAGCTTTTAGGCTTGAAATAAGCTTTTAGGCTCGAAATAAGCTTGTAGGCTTGAAATAAGCTTTCAGGCTCGAAATAAGCTTTTAGGCTTGAAATAAGCTTTTAGGCTCGAAATAAGCTTGTAGGCTTGAAATAAGCTTTCAGGCTCGAAATAAGCTTTTAGGCTTGAAATAAGCTTTTAGGCTCGAAATAAGCTTGTAGGCTTGAAATAAGCTTTCAGGCTCGAAATAAGCTTTTAGGCTTGAAATAAGCTTTTAGGCTTGAAATAAGCTTTAGGCTTGAAATAAGCTTTAGGCTCGAAATAAGCTTTAGGCTCGAAATAAGCTTTTAGGCTAAATAAGCTTTTAGGCTCGAAATAAGCTTGTAGGCTTGAAATAAGCTTTCAGGCTCGAAATAAGCTTTTAGGCTTGAAATAAGCTTTTAGGCTCGAAATAAGCTTGTAGGCTTGAAATAAGCTTTTAGGCTTGAAATAAGCTTTCAGGCTCGAAATAAGCTTTTAGGCTTGAAATAAGCTTTTAGGCTTGAAATAAGCTTTTAGGCTCGAAATAAGCTTGTAGGCTTGAAATAAGCTTTCAGGCTCGAAATAAGCTTTTAGGCTTGAAATAAGCTTTAGGCTCGAAATAAGCTTGTAGGCTTGAAATAAGCTTTCAGGCTCGAAATAAGCTTTTAGGCTTGAAATAAGCTTTTAGGCTTGAAATAAGCTTTCAGGCTCGAAATAAGCTTTTAGGCTTGAAATAAGCTTTTAGGCTCTAAATAAGCTTGTAGGCTTGAAATAAGCTTTCAGGCTTGAAATAAGCTTTTAGGCTTGAAATAAGCTTTTAGGCTTGAAATAAGCTTTTAGGCTTGAAATAAGCTTGTAGGCTTGAAATAAGCTTTCAGGCTCGAAATAAGCTTTTAGGCTTGAAATAAGCTTTTAGGCTCGAAATAAGCTTGTAGGCTTGAAATAAGCTTTCAGGCTCGAAATAAGCTTTTAGGCTTGAAATAAGCTTTTAGGCTCGAAATAAGCTTGTAGGCTTGAAATAAGCTTTCAGGCTCGAAATAAGCTTTTAGGCTTGAAATAAGCTTTTAGGCTCGAAATAAGCTTGTAGGCTTGAAATAAGCTTTAGGCTCGAAATAAGCTTTAGGCTTGAAATAAGCTTTTAGGCTCGAAATAAGCTTTAGGCTTGAAATAAGCTTTAGGCTTGAAATAAGCTTTAGGCTTGAAATAAGCTTTCAGGCTTGAAATAAGCTTTTAGGCTTGAAATAAGCTTTAGGCTTGAAATAAGCTTAGGCTTGAAATAAGCTTTTAGGCTTGAAATAAGCTTTCAGGCTCGAAATAAGCTTTAGGCTTGAAATAAGCTTTCAGGCTCGAAATAAGCTTTTAGGCTTGAAATAAGCTTTTAGCTTGAAATAAGCTTTCAGGCTCGAAATAAGCTTTAGGCTTGAAATAAGCTTTTAGGCTCGAAATAAGCTTTAGGCTTGAAATAAGCTTTTAGGCTCGAAATAAGCTTTAGGCTTGAAATAAGCTTTTAGGCTTGAAATAAGCTTTAGGCTTGAAATAAGCTTTTAGGCTTGAAATAAGCTTTTAGGCTCGAAATAAGCTTTTAGGCTTGAGATAAGCTTTCAGGCTTGAAATAAGTTTTTAAGCTTGAAATAAGCTTTTAGGCTCGAAATAAGCTTTTAGGCTTGAAATAAGCTTTCAGGGTCGAAATAAGCTTTTAGGCTTGAAATAAGCTTTTAGCTCGAAATAAGCTTGTAGGCTTGATATAAGCTTTTAGGCTCGAAATAAGCTTTCAGGCTCGAAATAAGCTTTTAGGCTTGAAATAAGCTTTTAGGCTCGAAATAAGCTTGTAGGCTTGTAATAAGCTTTCAGGCTCGAAATAAGCTTTTAGTCTTGAAATAAGCTTTTACGCTCTAAATAAGCTTGTAGGCTTGAAATAAGCTTTCAGGCTCTAAATAAGCATTTAGGCTTGAAATAAGGTTTTAGTCTCGAAATAAGCTTGTAGGCTTGAAATAACCTTTCAGGCTCGAATTAAGCTCTTAGGCTTGAAATAAGCTTTTAGGCTCGAAATAAGCTTGTAGGCTTGAAATAAGCTTTTAGGCTTGAAATAAGCTTCCAGGCTCGGAATAAGCTTCTACGCTTGAAATAAGCTTTTAGGCTCGAAATAAGCTTGTAGGCTTGAAATAAGCTTTCAGGCTCGAAATAAGCTTTTAGGCTTGAAATAAGCTTTTAGGCTCGAAATAAGCTTGTAGGCTTGAAATAAGCTTCTACGCTTGAAATAAGCTTTTAGGCTCGAAATAAGTTTTTAAGCTTGAAATAAGCTTTTAGGCTCAAATAAGCTTGTAGGCTTCAAATAAGCTTTTAGGCTTGAAATAAGCTTTCAGGCTCAAAATAAGCTTTTAGGCTTGAAATAAGGTTTTAGGCTCGAAATAAGCTTGTAGGCTCGAAATCCGCTTTTAGGCTCTAAATAAGCTTTTAGGCTCGAAATAAGCTTGTAGGCTTGAAATAAGCTTTCAGGCTCGAAATAAGCTTTCAGGCTCTAAATAAGCTTTTACGCTCTAAATAAGTTTGTAGGCTTGAAATAAGCTTTCAGGCTTGAAATAATCTTTCAGGCTCGAAATAAGCTTTTAGGCTTGAAATAAGTTTTATGCTCGAAATAAGCTTGTAGGCTTTAAATAAGCTTTCAGGCTCGAAATAATTTTTTAAGCTTGAAAAAGCTTTTAGGCTCGAAATAAGCTTGTAGGCTTGAAATAAGCTTTCAGGCTCGAAATAAGGTTTTTAGCTTGAAATAAGCTTTTAGGCTCGAAATAAGCTTGTAGGCTTGAAATAAGCTTTTAGGCTTGAAATAAGCTTTCAGGCTCGAAATAAGCTTTTAGGCTTGAAATAAGCTTTTAGGCTCGAAATAAGCTTGTAGGGTTGAAATAAGCTTTCAGGCTCGAAATAAGCTTTTAGGCTTGAAATAAGCTTTTACGCTCTAAATAAGCTTGTAGGCTTGAAATAAGCTTTCAGGCTAGAAATAAGCATTTAGGCTTGAAATAAGGTTTTAGGCTCGAAATAAGCTTGTAGGCTTGAAATAACCTTTCAGGCTCGAATTAAGCTTTTAGGCTTGAAATAAGCTTTTAGGCTCGAAATAAGCTTGTAGGCTTGAAATAAGCATTTAGGATCAAAATAAGCTTTTAGGCTCGAAAGAAGCTTGTAGGCTTGAAATAAGCTTTCAGGCTTGAAATAAGCTCTTAGTCTTGAAATAAGCTTGTTAGCTTGAAATAAGCTTTCAGGCTCGAAATAAGCTTTCAGGCTCGAAATAAGCTTTTAGGCATGAAATAAGCTTTCAGGTTTGAAATAAGCTTTTAGGCTTGAAATAAGCTTTTAGGCTCGAAAGAAGCTTGTAGGCTGGAAATAACATTTCAGGCTTGAAATAAGCTTTTCGGCTTGAAATAAGCTTTTAGCCTCAAAATAAGCTTGAAGGCTTTAAATAAGCTTTCAGGCTCGAAACAAGTTTTTAAGCTTGAAATAAGCTTTTAGGCTCAAATAAGCTTGTAGGCTTGAAATAAGCTTTCAGGCTCGAAATAAGCTTTTATGCTTGAAATAAGCTTTTAGGCTCAAAATAAGCTTGTAGGCTTGAAATAAGCTTTTAGGCTTGAAATAAGTTTTCAGGCTCGGAATAAGCTTTTAGGCTTGAAATAAGCTTTTAGGCTCGAAATAAGCTTGTAGGCTTGAAATAAGCTTTCAGGCTCAAATAAGCTTTTAGGCTTTAAATAAACTTTTAGGCTCGAAATAAGCTTGTAGGCTTGAAATAAGCTTTCAGGCTCGAAATAAGCTTTTAGGCTTGAAATAAGCTTTTACGCTCTAAATAAGCTTGTACGCTTGAAATAGCTTTCAGGCTTTAAATAAGCTTTTAGGCTTGAAATAAGGTTTTAGGCTTGAAATAAGCTTGTAGGCTTGAAATAAGCTTTCAGGCTCGAAATAAGCTTTAAGGCTTGAAATAAGCTTTTAGGCTCGAAATAAGCTTGTTGGCTTGAAATATGCTCTTACGCTCGAAATAAGCTTTTAGGCTTGAAATAAGCTTTCAGGCTCGAAATAAGCTTGTAGGCTTGAAATAAGCATTTAAGCTCGAAATAAGCTTTTAGGCTTGAAATAAGCTTTAGGCTTGAAATAAGCTTGTAGGCTTGAAATAGCTTTCAGGCAGGAAATAAGCTTTTAGGCTCGAAATAAGCTTGTAGGCTTCAAATAAGCTTTCAGGCTCGAAATAAGCTTTTAGGCTCGAAATAAGCTTTTAGGCTCGAAATAAGCTTTTCCGGCTCGAATAAGCTTGTAGGCTTGAAATAAGCTTTCAGGCTCGAAATAAGCCTTTACGCTCGAAATAAGCTTGTAGGCTTGAAATAAGCTTTCAGGCTCGAAATAAGCTTTTAGGCTTGAAATAAGCTTTTAGGCTCGAAATAAGCTTTGTAGGCTTGAAATAACCTTTCAGGCTCGAAATAAGCTTGTAGGCTTGAAATAAGCTTTTAGGCTCGAAATAAGCTTGTAGGCTTGAAATAAGCTTTCAGGCTCGAAATAAGCTTTTAGGCTTGAAATAAGCTTTTAGGCTCGAAATAAGCTTGTAGGCTTGAAATAAGCTTTAGGCTCGAAATAAGCTTTCAGGCTCGAAATAAGCTTTTAGGCTCGAAAGAAGCTTGTAGGCTTGAAATAAGCTTTCAGGCTTAAAATAAGCTTTAGTCTTGAAATAAGCTTGTAGGCTTGAAATAAGCTTTTAGGCTCGAAATAAGCTTTCGGCTCGAAATAAGCTTTTAGGCATGAAATAAGCTTTCAGGCTCGAAATAAGCTTTTAGGCTTGAAATAAGCTTGTACCTTGAAATAACCTTTCATTCTCGAAATAAGCTTTAGGCTTGAAATAAGCTTTAGGCTCGAAATAAGCTTGTAGGCTTGAAATAAGCTTTCAGGCTCGAAATAAGCTTTTAGGCTCAAATAAGCTTGTAGGCTTGAAATAAGCTTTCAGGCTCGAAATAAGCTTTTAAGCTTGAAATAAGCTTTTAGGCTCGAAATAAGCTTGTAGGCTTGAAATAAGCTTTCAGGCTCGAAATAAGCTTTTAGGCTTGAAATAAGCTTTTAGGCTCGAAATAAGCTTGTAGGCTTGAAATAAGCTTTTAGGCTTGAAATAAGCTTTCAGGCTCGAAATAAGCTTTTAGGCTTGAAATAAGCTTTTAGGCTCGAAATAAGCTTTTAGGCTTGAAATAAGCTTTCAGGCTCGAAATAAGCTTTTTGGCTTGAAATAAGCTTTTAGGCTCTAAATAAGCTTGTAGGCTTGAAATAAGCTTTCAGGCTCGAAATAAGCTTTTAGCTTGAAATAAGCTTTAGGCTCGAAATAAGCTTGTAGGCTTGAAATAAGCTTTTAGGCTTGAAATAAGCTTTTAGGCTCGAAATAAGCTTTTAGGCTCTGAAATAAGCTTTTAGGCTCGAAATAAGCTTTAGGCTTGAAATAAGCTTTCAGGCTCGAAATAAGCTTTTAGGCTTGAAATAAGCTTTTAGCTCGAAATAAGCTTGTAGGCTTGAAATAAGCTTTCAGGCTCGAAATAAGCTTTAAGGCTTGAAATAAGCTTTTAGGCTCGAAATAAGCTTGTAGGCTTGAAATAAGCTTTCAGGCTCGAAATAAGCTTTTAGGCTTGAAATAAGCTTTTAGGCTCGAAATAAGCTTGTAGGCTTGAAATAAGCTTTAGGCTTGAAATAAGCTTTAGGCTTGAAATAAGCTTTTAGGCTCGAAATAAGCTTTAGGCTCGAAATAAGCTTTAGGCTCGAAATAAGCTTTCAGGCTCGAAATAAGCTTTTAGGCTAAATAAGCTTTTAGGCTCGAAATAAGCTTGTAGGCTTGAAATAAGCTTTCAGGCTCGAAATAAGCTTTTAGGCTTGAAATAAGCTTTTAGGCTCGAAATAAGCTTGTAGGCTTGAAATAAGCTTTTAGGCTTGAAATAAGCTTTCAGGCTCGAAATAAGCTTTTAGGCTTGAAATAAGCTTTTAGGCTCGAAATAAGCTTTTAGGCTCGAAATAAGCTTTAGGCTTGAAATAAGCTTTCAGGCTCGAAATAAGCTTTTAGGCTTGAAATAAGCTTTTAGGCTCGAAATAAGCTTTAGGCTTGAAATAAGCTTTCAGGCTCGAAATAAGCTTTTAGGCTTGAAATAAGCTTTTAGGCTTGAAATAAGCTTTCAGGCTCGAAATAAGCTTTTAGGCTTGAAATAAGCTTTTAGGCTTGAAATAAGCTTGTAGGCTTGAAATAAGCTTTAGGCTTGAAATAAGCTTTTAGGCTTGAAATAAGCTTTTAGGCTCGAAATAAGCTTTTAGGCTTGAAATAAGCTTGTAGGCTTGAAATAAGCTTTCAGGCTCGAAATAAGCTTTTAGCTTGAAATAAGCTTTTAGGCTCGAAATAAGCTTGTAGGCTTGAAATAAGCTTTCAGGCTCGAAATAAGCTTTTAGGCTTGAAATAAGCTTTTAGGCTCGAAATAAGCTTGTAGGCTTGAAATAAGCTTTCAGGCTCGAAATAAGCTTTTAGGCTTGAAATAAGCTTTTAGGCTCGAAATAAGCTTGTAGGCTTGAAATAAGCTTTAGGCTCGAAATAAGCTTTTAGGCTTGAAATAAGCTTTTAGGCTCGAAATAAGCTTTTAGGCTTGAAATAAGCTTTAGGCTTGAAATAAGCTTTCAGGCTTGAAATAAGCTTTTAGGCTTGAAATAAGCTTTAGGCTTGAAATAAGCTTTAGGCTCGAAATAAGCTTAGGCTTGAAATAAGCTTTTAGGCTCGAAATAAGCTTTAGGCTTGAAATAAGCTTTTAGGCTAAATAAGCTTTCAGGCTTGAAATAAGCTTTTAGGCTTGAAATAAGCTTGTAGGCTTGAAATAAGCTTTCAGGCTCGAAATAAGCTTTAGGCTTGAAATAAGCTTTTAGGCTCGAAATAAGCTTGTAGGCTTGAAATAAGCTTTCAGGCTCGAAATAAGCTTTTAGGCTTGAAATAAGCTTTTAGGCTCGAAATAAGCTTGTAGGCTTGAAATAAGCTTTCAGGCTCGAAATAAGCTTTTAGGCTTGAAATAAGCTTTTAGGCTCGAAATAAGCTTGTAGGCTTGAAATAAGCTTTCAGGCTCGAAATAAGCTTTTAGGCTTGAAATAAGCTTTTAGGCTCGAAATAAGCTTGTAGGCTTGAAATAAGCTTTTAGGCTTGAAATAAGCTTTCAGGCTTGAAATAAGCTTTTAGGCTTGAAATAAGCTTTTAGGCTCGAAATAAGCTTTTAGGCTTGAAATAAGCTTTCAGGCTTGAAATAAGCTTTTAGCTTGAAATAAGCTTTTAGGCTCGAAATAAGCTTTAGGCTTGAAATAAGCTTTCAGGCTCGAAATAAGCTTTTAGGCTTGAAATAAGCTTTTAGGCTCGAAATAAGCTTGTAGGCTTGAAATAAGCTTTTAGGCTCGAAATAAGCTTTCAGGCTCGAAATAAGCTTTTAGGCTTGAAATAAGCTTTTAGGCTCGAAATAAGCTTGTAGGCTTGAAATAAGCTTTCAGGCTCGAAATAAGCTTTTAGGCTTGAAATAAGCTTTTAGGCTCGAAATAAGCTTGTAGGCTTGAAATAAGCTTTCAGGCTCGAAATAAGCTTTAGGCTTGAAATAAGCTTTTAGGCTCGAAATAAGCTTGTAGGCTTGAAATAAGCTTTCAGGCTCGAAATAAGCTTTAGGCTTGAAATAAGCTTTTAGGCTCGAAATAAGCTTGTAGGCTTGAAATAAGCTTTTAGGCTTGAAATAAGCTTTCAGGCTCGAAATAAGCTTTAGGCTTGAAATAAGCTTTTAGGCTCGAAATAAGCTTGTAGGCTTGAAATAAGCTTTCAGGCTCGAAATAAGCTTTTAGGCTTGAAATAAGCTTTTAGGCTCGAAATAAGCTTGTAGGCTTGAAATAAGCTTCTAGGCTTGAAATAAGCTTTTAGGCTCGAAATAAGCTTTTAGGCTTGAAATAAGCTTTTAGGCTCAAATAAGCTTGTAGGCTTGAAATAAGCTTTTAGGCTTGAAATAAGCTTTCAGGCTCGAAATAAGCTTTTAGGCTTGAAATAAGCTTTTAGGCTTGAAATAAGCTTGTAGGCTCGAAATAAGCTTTTAGGCTCTAAATAAGCTTTTAGGCTCGAAATAAGCTTGTAGGCTTGAAATAAGCTTTCAGGCTCGAAATAAGCTTTCAGGCTCGAAATAAGCTTTTAGGCTCTAAATAAGCTTTTAGGCTTGAAATAAGCTTTAGGCTTGAAATAAGCTTTCAGGCTCGAAATAAGCTTTTAGGCTTGAAATAAGCTTTTAGGCTCGAAATAAGCTTGTAGGCTTGAAATAAGCTTTCAGGCTCGAAATAAGCTTTTAGCTTGAAATAAGCTTTTAGGCTCGAAATAAGCTTGTAGGCTTGAAATAAGCTTTCAGGCTCGAAATAAGCTTTTAGGCTTGAAATAAGCTTTTAGGCTCGAAATAAGCTTGTAGGCTTGAAATAAGCTTTTAGGCTTGAAATAAGCTTTCAGGCTCGAAATAAGCTTTTAGGCTTGAAATAAGCTTTTAGGCTCGAAATAAGCTTGTAGGCTTGAAATAAGCTTTCAGGCTCGAAATAAGCTTTTAGGCTTGAAATAAGCTTTTAGGCTCGAAATAAGCTTGTAGGCTTGAAATAAGCTTTCAGGCTCGAAATAAGCTTTAGGCTTGAAATAAGCTTTTAGGCTCGAAATAAGCTTGTAGGCTTGAAATAAGCTTTCAGGCTCGAAATAAGCTTTTAGGCTTGAAATAAGCTTTTAGGCTCGAAATAAGCTTGTAGGCTTGAAATAAGCTTTAGGCTCAAATAAGCTTTTAGGCTTGAAATAAGCTTTAGGCTTGAAATAAGCTTTAGGCTTGAAATAAGCTTTAGGCTTGAAATAAGCTTTTAGGCTTGAAATAAGCTTTAGGCTTGAAATAAGCTTTCAGGCTCGAAATAAGCTTTAGGCTGAAATAAGCTTTCAGGTTGAAATAAGCTTTTAGGCTTGAAATAAGCTTTTAGGCTCGAAATAAGCTTGTAGGCTGAAATAAGCTTTCAGGCTTGAAATAAGCTTTTAGGCTTGAAATAAGCTTTTAGGCTCAAATAAGCTTGTAGGCTTGAAATAAGCTTTCAGGCTCGAAATAAGCTTTTTAGCTTGAAATAAGCTTTTAGGCTCAAATAAGCTTGTAGGCTTGAAATAAGCTTTCAGGCTCGAAATAAGCTTTTAGCTTGAAATAAGCTTTTAGGCTCAAATAAGCTTGTAGGCTTGAAATAAGCTTTAGGCTTGAAATAAGCTTTTCAGGCTCGAAATAAGCTTTTAGGCTTGAAATAAGCTTTTAGGCTCGAAATAAGCTTGTAGGCTTGAAATAAGCTTTCAGGCTCGAAATAAGCTTTTAGGCTTGAAATAAGCTTTTAGGCTCGAAATAAGCTTGTAGGCTTGAAATAAGCTTTCAGGCTCGAAATAAGCTTTTAGGCTTGAAATAAGCTTTTAGGCTCGAAATAAGCTTGTAGGCTTGAAATAAGCTTTCAGGCTCGAAATAAGCTTTTAGGCTTGAAATAAGCTTTTAGGCTCGAAATAAGCTTGTAGGCTTGAAATAAGCTTTCAGGCTCGAAATAAGCTTTTAGGCTTGAAATAAGCTTTTAGGCTCGAAATAAGCTTGTAGGCTTGAAATAAGCTTTAGGCTCGAAATAAGCTTTTAGGCTTGAAATAAGCTTTTAGGCTCGAAATAAGCTTGTAGGCTTGAAATAAGCTTTAGGCTCGAAATAAGCTTTTAGGCTTGAAATAAGCTTTAGGCTTGAAATAAGCTTGTAGGCTTGAAATAAGCTTTCAGGCTCGAAATAAGCTTTTAGGCTCGAAATAAGCTTTAGGCTTGAAATAAGCTTTCAGGCTTGAAATAAGCTTTAGGCTCGAAATAAGCTTTTAGGCTCGAAATAAGCTTTTGGCTCGAAATAAGCTTTAGGCTTGAAATAAGCTTTTAGGCTCGAAATAAGCTTTTAGGCTCGAAATAAGCTTGTAGGCTTGAAATAAGCTTTCAGGCTCGAAATAAGCTTTTAGGCTTGAAATAAGCTTTTAGGCTCGAAATAAGCTTGTAGGCTTGAAATAAGCTTTCAGGCTCGAAATAAGCTTTTAGGCTTGAAATAAGCTTTTAGGCTCGAAATAAGCTTGTAGGCTTGAAATAAGCTTTCAGGCTCGAAATAAGCTTTTAGGCTTGAAATAAGCTTTTAGGCTCGAAATAAGCTTGTAGGCTTGAAATAAGCTTTCAGGCTCGAAATAAGCTTTAGGCTTGAAATAAGCTTTTAGGCTCGAAATAAGCTTGTAGGCTTGAAATAAGCTTTCAGGCTTAAATAAGCTTTAGGCTTGAAATAAGCTTTAGGCTGAAATAAGCTTTTAGGCTTGAAATAAGCTTTCGGCTTGAAATAAGCTTTAGGCTTGAAATAAGCTTTAGGCTTGAAATAAGCTTTTAGGCTTGAAATAAGCTTGTAGGCTTGAAATAAGCTTTCATTCTCGAAATAAGCTTTAGGCTTGAAATAAGCTTTAGGCTCGAAATAAGCTTGTAGGCTTGAAATAAGCTTTCAGGCTCGAAATAAGCTTTTAGGCTCGAAATAAGCTTGTAGGCTTGAAATAAGCTTTCAGGCTCGAAATAAGCTTTAGGCTTGAAATAAGCTTTTAGGCTCGAAATAAGCTTGTAGGCTTGAAATAAGCTTTCAGGCTCGAAATAAGCTTTTAGGCTTGAAATAAGCTTTTAGGCTCGAAATAAGCTTGTAGGCTTGAAATAAGCTTTTAGGCTTGAAATAAGCTTTTAGGCTCGAAATAAGCTTTAGGCTTGAAATAAGCTTTTAGGCTCGAAATAAGCTTTAGGCTTGAAATAAGCTTTCAGGCTCGAAATAAGCTTTTGGCTTGAAATAAGCTTTTAGGCTCGAAATAAGCTTGTAGGCTTGAAATAAGCTTTCAGGCTCGAAATAAGCTTTTAGCTTGAAATAAGCTTTTAGGCTCGAAATAAGCTTGTAGGCTTGAAATAAGCTTTCAGGCTTGAAATAAGCTTTTAGGCTTGAAATAAGCTTTTAGGCTCAAATAAGCTTGTAGGCTTGAAATAAGCTTTAGGCTTGAAATAAGCTTTCAGGCTCGAAATAAGCTTTTAGGCTTGAAATAAGCTTTTAGGCTCGAAATAAGCTTGTAGGCTTGAAATAAGCTTTCAGGCTCGAAATAAGCTTTTAGGCTTGAAATAAGCTTTTAGGCTCGAAATAAGCTTGTAGGCTTGAAATAAGCTTTCAGGCTCGAAATAAGCTTTTAGGCTTGAAATAAGCTTTTAGGCTCGAAATAAGCTTGTAGGCTTGAAATAAGCTTTAGGCTTGAAATAAGCTTTAGGCTTGAAATAAGCTTTTAGGCTCGAAATAAGCTTTAGGCTTGAAATAAGCTTTAGGCTTGAAATAAGCTTTCAGGCTTGAAATAAGCTTTTAGGCTTGAAATAAGCTTGTAGGCTTGAAATAAGCTTTCAGGCTCGAAATAAGCTTTAGGCTTGAAATAAGCTTTTAGGCTCGAAATAAGCTTGTAGGCTTGAAATAAGCTTTCAGGCTCGAAATAAGCTTTTAGGCTTGAAATAAGCTTTTAGGCTCGAAATAAGCTTTAGGCTTGAAATAAGCTTTAGGCTTGAAATAAGCTTTCAGGCTCGAAATAAGCTTTAGGCTTGAAATAAGCTTTTAGGCTCGAAATAAGCTTGTAGGCTTGAAATAAGCTTTCAGGCTCGAAATAAGCTTTTAGGCTTGAAATAAGCTTTTAGGCTCGAAATAAGCTTGTAGGCTTGAAATAAGCTTTCAGGCTCGAAATAAGCTTTTAGGCTTGAAATAAGCTTTTAGGCTCAAATAAGCTTGTAGGCTTGAAATAAGCTTTCAGGCTTGAAATAAGCTTTTAGGCTTGAAATAAGCTTTTAGGCTCGAAATAAGCTTGTAGGCTTGAAATAAGCTTTCAGGCTCGAAATAAGCTTTAGGCTTGAAATAAGCTTTTAGGCTTGAAATAAGCTTTAGGCTTGAAATAAGCTTTTAGGCTTGAAATAAGCTTTCAGGCTCGAAATAAGCTTTTAGGCTTGAAATAAGCTTTAGGCTCGAAATAAGCTTGTAGGCTTGAAATAAGCTTTCAGGCTCGAAATAAGCTTTTAGGCTTGAAATAAGCTTTTAGGCTCGAAATAAGCTTGTAGGCTTGAAATAAGCTTTTAGGCTCGAAATAAGCTTTTAGGCTTGAAATAAGCTTTCAGGCTCGAAATAAGCTTTAGGCTTGAAATAAGCTTTTAGGCTCGAAATAAGCTTTGTAGGCTTGAAATAAGCTTTCAGGCTCGAAATAAGCTTTTAGGCTTGAAATAAGCTTTTAGGCTTAAATAAGCTTTAGGCTTGAAATAAGCTTTTAGGCTTGAAATAAGCTTTCAGGCTCGAAATAAGCTTTAGGCTTGAAATAAGCTTTTAGGCTCGAAATAAGCTTGTAGGCTTGAAATAAGCTTTCAGGCTCGAAATAAGCTTTCAGGCTTGAAATAAGCTTTTAGGCTTGAAATAAGCTTGTAGGCTTGAAATAAGCTTTCAGGCTTGAAATAAGCTTTAGGCTTGAAATAAGCTTTTAGGCTCGAAATAAGCTTGTAGGCTTGAAATAAGCTTTCAGGCTCGAAATAAGCTTTTAGGCTTGAAATAAGCTTTTAGGCTCGAAATAAGCTTGTAGGCTTGAAATAGCTTTTAGGCTTAAATAAGCTTTTAGGCTCGAAATAAGCTTGTAGGCTTGAAATAAGCTTTCAGGCTCGAAATAAGCTTTAGGCTTGAAATAAGCTTTTAGGCTCGAAATAAGCTTTGTAGGCTTGAAATAAGCTTTCAGGCTTGAAATAAGCTTTCAGGCTCGAAATAAGCTTTCAGGCTTGAAATAAGCTTTTAGGCTCGAAATAAGCTTGTAGGCTTGAAATAAGCTTTCAGGCTCGAAATAAGCTTTTAGGCTTGAAATAAGCTTTTAGGCTCGAAATAAGCTTGTAGGCTTGAAATAAGCTTTCAGGCTCGAAATAAGCTTTTAGGCTTGAAATAAGCTTTTAGGCTCGAAATAAGCTTGTAGGCTTGAAATAAGCTTTAGGCTTGAAATAAGCTTTCAGGCTCGAAATAAGCTTTTAGGCTTGAAATAAGCTTTTAGGCTTGAAATAAGCTTTAGGCTTGAAATAAGCTTTCAGGCTCGAAATAAGCTTTTAGGCTTGAAATAAGCTTTTAGGCTCGAAATAAGCTTGTAGGCTTGAAATAAGCTTTCAGGCTCGAAATAAGCTTTAGGCTTGAAATAAGCTTTTAGGCTCGAAATAAGCTTGTAGGCTTGAAATAAGCTTTCAGGCTCAAATAAGCTTTTAGGCTTGAAATAAGCTTTAGGCTCGAAATAAGCTTTAGGCTCGAAATAAGCTTTTAGGCTTGAAATAAGCTTTCAGGCTCGAAATAAGCTTTAGGCTTGAAATAAGCTTTCAGGCTCGAAATAAGCTTTTAGGCTTGAAATAAGCTTTAGGCTTGAAATAAGCTTGTAGGCTTGAAATAAGCTTTCAGGCTCGAAATAAGCTTTTAGGCTCGAAATAAGCTTGTAGGCTTGAAATAAGCTTGTAGGCTTGAAATAAGCTTTCAGGCTCGAAATAAGCTTTTAGGCTTGAAATAAGCTTTTAGGCTTGAAATAAGCTTGTAGGCTTGAAATAAGCTTTCAGGCAGAAATAAGCTTTTAGGCTTGAAATAAGCTTTTAGCTTGAAATAAGCTTGTAGGCTTGAAATAAGCTTTCAGGCTCGAAATAAGCTTTTAGGCTTGAAATAAGCTTTTAGGCTCGAAATAAGCTTGTAGGCTTGAAATAAGCTTTTAGGCTTGAAATAAGCTTTCAGGCTTGAAATAAGCTTGTAGGCTTGAAATAAGCTTTTAGGCTCAAATAAGCTTGTAGGCTTGAAATAAGCTTTCAGGCTCGAAATAAGCTTTTGGCTTGAAATAAGCTTTTAGGCTCGAAATAAGCTTGTAGGCTTGAAATAAGCTTTCAGGCTTGAAATAAGCTTTAGGCTTGAAATAAGCTTTTAGGCTCGAAATAAGCTTTAGGCTTGAAATAAGCTTTTAGGCTCGAAATAAGCTTTAGGCTTGAAATAAGCTTTTAGGCTTGAAATAAGCTTTAGGCTTGAAATAAGCTTTAGGCTTGAAATAAGCTTTCAGGCTCGAAATAAGCTTTCAGGCTTGAAATAAGCTTTTAGGCTCGAAATAAGCTTTAGGCTTGAAATAAGCTTTTAGGCTTGAAATAAGCTTGTAGGCTTGAAATAAGCTTTCAGGCTCGAAATAAGCTTTAGGCTTGAAATAAGCTTTTAGGCTCGAAATAAGCTTGTAGGCTTGAAATAAGCTTTCAGGCTCGAAATAAGCTTTTCGGCTTAAATAAGCTTTTAGGCTCGAAATAAGCTTTATAGGCTCGAAATAAGCTTGTAGGCTTGAAATAAGCTTTCAGGCTCGAAATAAGCTTTTAGGCTTGAAATAAGCTTTTAGGCTCGAAATAAGCTTGTAGGCTTGAAATAAGCTTTTAGGCTTGAAATAAGCTTTTAGGCTCGAAATAAGCTTTTAGGCTTGAAATAAGCTTTAGGCTCGAAATAAGCTTTCAGGCTTGAAATAAGCTTTTAGGCTTGAAATAAGCTTTTAGGCTTGAAATAAGCTTTAGGCTTGAAATAAGCTTTCAGGCTCGAAATAAGCTTTTAGGCTTGAAATAAGCTTTTAGGCTCGAAATAAGCTTGTAGGCTTGAAATAAGCTTTCAGGCTCGAAATAAGCTTTTTAGCTTGAAATAAGCTTTTAGGCTCGAAATAAGCTTGTAGGCTTGAAATAAGCTTTCAGGCTCGAAATAAGCTTTTAGGCTTGAAATAAGCTTTTAGGCTCGAAATAAGCTTGTAGGCTTGAAATAAGCTTTCAGGCTCGAAATAAGCTTTTAGGCTTGAAATAAGCTTTTAGGCTCGAAATAAGCTTGTAGGCTTGAAATAAGCTTTCAGGCTCGAAATAAGCTTTTAGGCTTGAAATAAGCTTTTAGGCTTAAATAAGCTTGTAGGCTTGAAATAAGCTTTCAGGCTCGAAATAAGCTTTTAGGCTTGAAATAAGCTTTTAGGCTCGAAATAAGCTTGTTGGCTTGAAATAAGCTTTAGGCTCGAAATAAGCTTTTAGGCTTGAAATAAGCTTTCAGGCTCGAAATAAGCTTGTAGGCTTGAAATAAGCTTTAGGCTCGAAATAAGCTTTTAGGCTTGAAATAAGCTTTTAGGCTTGAAATAAGCTTGTAGGCTTGAAATAAGCTTTAGGCTCGAAATAAGCTTTCAGGCTTGAAATAAGCTTTTAGGCTCGAAATAAGCTTGTAGGCTTGAAATAAGCTTTTAGGCTCGAAATAAGCTTTAGGCTTGAAATAAGCTTTCAGGCTTGAAATAAGCTTTTAGGCTTGAAATAAGCTTGTAGGCTTGAAATAAGCTTCAGGCTTGAAATAAGCTTTTAGGCTTGAAATAAGCTTTTAGGCTCGAAATAAGCTTGTAGGCTTGAAATAAGCTTTCAGGCTCGAAATAAGTTTTTAAGCTTGAAATAAGCTTTTAGGCTCGAAATAAGCTTGTAGGCTTGAAATAAGCTTTCAGGCTCGAAATAAGCTTTTAGGCTTGAAATAAGCTTTTAGGCTCGAAATAAGCTTGTAGGCTTGAAATAAGCTTTTAGGCTTGAAATAGCTTTCAGGCTTGAAATAAGCTTTTAGGCTTGAAATAAGCTTTTAGGCTCGAAATAAGCTTTTAGGCTTGAAATAAGCTTTCAGGCTTGAAATAAGCTTTTAGGCTTGAAATAAGCTTTTAGGCTCGAAATAAGCTTTTAGGCTTGAAATAAGCTTTCAGGCTCGAAATAAGCTTTTAGGCTTGAAATAAGCTTTTAGCTCGAAATAAGCTTGTAGGCTTGAAATAAGCTTTTAGGCTCGAAATAAGCTTTCAGGCTCGAAATAAGCTTTTAGGCTTGAAATAAGCTTTTAGGCTCGAAATAAGCTTGTAGGCTTGAAATAAGCTTTCAGGCTCGAAATAAGCTTTTAGGCTTGAAATAAGCTTTTAGGCTCTAAATAAGCTTGTAGGCTTGAAATAAGCTTTCAGGCTCTAAATAAGCTTTAGGCTTGAAATAAGCTTTTAGGCTCGAAATAAGCTTGTAGGCTTGAAATAAGCCTTTCAGGCTCGAATAAGCTTTAGGCTTGAAATAAGCTTTTAGGCTCGAAATAAGCTTGTAGGCTTGAAATAAGCTTTTAGGCTTGAAATAAGCTTCAGGCTCGAAATAAGCTTCTAGCTTGAAATAAGCTTTTAGGCTCGAAATAAGCTTGTAGGCTTGAAATAAGCTTTCAGGCTCGAAATAAGCTTTTAGGCTTGAAATAAGCTTTTAGGCTCGAAATAAGCTTGTAGGCTTGAAATAAGCTTCTACGCTTGAAATAAGCTTTTAGGCTCGAAATAAGTTTTAAGCTTGAAATAAGCTTTTAGGCTCAAATAAGCTTGTAGGCTTCAAATAAGCTTTTAGGCTTGAAATAAGCTTTCAGGCTCAAAATAAGCTTTTAGGCTTGAAATAAGCTTTTAGGCTCGAAATAAGCTTTAGGCTCGAAATCCGCTTTTAGGCTCTAAATAAGCTTTTAGGCTCGAAATAAGCTTGTAGGCTTGAAATAAGCTTTCAGGCTCGAAATAAGCTTTTAGGCTTAAATAAGCTTTGTAGGCTTGAAATAAGCTTTCAGGCTTGAAATAAGCTTTCAGGCTCGAAATAAGCTTTTAGGCTTGAAATAAGTTTTATGCTCGAAATAAGCTTGTAGGCTTGAAATAAGCTTTCAGGCTCGAAATAAGCTTTTAGCTTGAAATAAGCTTTTAGGCTCGAAATAAGCTTGTAGGCTTGAAATAAGCTTTCAGGCTCGAAATAAGGTTTTTAGCTTGAAATAAGCTTTTAGGCTCGAAATAAGCTTGTAGGCTTGAAATAAGCTTTTAGGCTTGAAATAAGCTTTCAGGCTCGAAATAAGCTTTTAGGCTTGAAATAAGCTTTTAGGCTCGAAATAAGCTTGTAGGCTTGAAATAAGCTTTCAGGCTCGAAATAAGCTTTTAGGCTTGAAATAAGCTTTTACGCTCTAAATAAGCTTGTAGGCTTGAAATAAGCTTTCAGGCTAGAAATAAGCATTTAGGCTTGAAATAAGGTTTTAGGCTCGAAATAAGCTTGTAGGCTTGAAATAACCTTTCAGGCTCGAATTAAGCTTTTAGGCTTGAAATAAGCTTTTAGGCTCGAAATAAGCTTGTAGGCTTGAAATAAGCATTTAGGATCAAAATAAGCTTTTAGGCTCGAAAGAAGCTTGTAGGCTTGAAATAAGCTTTCAGGCTTGAAATAAGCTCTTAGTCTTGAAATAAGCTTGTTAGCTTGAAATAAGCTTTCAGGCTCGAAATAAGCTTTCAGGCTCGAAATAAGCTTTTAGGCATGAAATAAGCTTTCAGGTTTGAAATAAGCTTTTAGGCTTGAAATAAGCTTTTAGGCTCGAAAGAAGCTTGTAGGCTGGAAATAACATTTCAGGCTTGAAATAAGCTTTTCGGCTTGAAATAAGCTTTTAGCCTCAAAATAAGCTTGAGGCTTTAAATAAGCTTTCAGGCTCGAAACAAGTTTTTAAGCTTGACGTAAGCTTTTAGGCTCAAGATAAGCTTGTAGGCTTGAAATAAGCTTTCAGGCTCGAAATAAGCTTTTATGCTTGAAATAAGCTTTTAGGCTCAAAATAAGCTTGTAGGCTTGAAATAAGCTTTTAGGCTTGAAATAAGTTTTCAGGCTCGGAATAAGCTTTTAGGCTTGAAATAAGCTTTTAGGCTCGAAATAAGCTTGTAGGCTTGAAATAAGCTTTCAGGCTCAAATAAGCTTTTAGGCTTGAAATAAGCTTTTAGGCTCGAAATAAGCTTGTAGGCTTGAAATAAGCTTTCAGGCTCGAAATAAGCTTTTAGGCTGAAATAAGCTTTTAGGCTCTAAATAAGCTTGTAGCTTGAAATAAGCTTTCAGGCTTTAAATAAGCTTTTAGGCTTGAAATAAGGTTTTAGGCTTGAAATAAGCTTGTAGGCTTGAAATAAGCTTTCAGGCTCGAAATAAGCTTTAGGCTTGAAATAAGCTTTTAGGCTCGAAATAAGCTTGTTGGCTTGAAATAAGCTCTTACGCTCGAAATAAGCTTTTAGGCTTGAAATAAGCTTTCAGGCTCGAAATAAGCTTGTAGGCTTGAAATAAGCTTTAGCTCGAAATAAGCTTTTAGGCTTGAAATAAGCTTATAGGCTTGAAATAAGATTGTAGGCTTGAAATAAGCTTTCAGGCAGAAATAGCTTTAGGCTCGAAATAAGCTTGTAGGCTTCAAATAAGCTTTCAGGCTCGAAATAAGCTTTTAGGCTCGAAATAAGCTTTTAGGCTCGAAATAAGCTTTTCCGCTCGAAATAAGCTTGTAGCTTGAAATAAGCTTTCAGGCTCGAAATAAGCTTTAGGCTCGAAATAAGCTTGTAGGCTTGAAATAAGCTTTCAGGCACGAAATAAGCTTTTAGGCTTGAAATAAGCTTTTAGGCTCGAAATAAGCTTTGTAGGCTTGAAATAACCTTTCATTCTCGAAATAAGCTTGTAGGCTTGAAATAAGCTTTTAGGCTCGAAATATGCTTGTAGGCTTGAAATAAGCTTTCAGGCTCGAATAAGCTTTTAGGCTTGAAATAAGCTTTTAGGCTCGAAATAAGCTTGTAGGCTTGAAATAAGCTTTAGGCTCGAAATAAGCTTTCAGGCTCGAAATAAGCTTTTAGGCTCGAAATAAGCTTGTAGGCTTGAAATAAGCTTTCAGGCTTAAATAAGCTCTTAGTCTTGAAATAAGCTTTAGGCTGAAATAAGCTTTTAGGCTCGAAATAAGCTTTCGGGCTCGAAATAAGCTTTTAGGCTGAAATAAGCTTTCAGGCTCGAAATAAGCTTTTAGGCTTGAAATAAGCTTGTAGGCTTGAAATAAGCTTTAGGCTCGAAATAAGCTTTGGCTCGAAATAAGCTTTAGGCTTGAAATAAGCTTTAGGCTCGAAATAAGCTTTAGGCTTGAAATAAGCTTTTAGGCTCGAAATAAGCTTGTAGGCTTGAAATAAGCTTTCAGGCTTGAAATAAGCTTTTAGGCTCAAATAAGCTTGTAGGCTTGAAATAAGCTTTCAGGCTCGAAAAAGCTTTTAGGCTTGAAATAAGCTTTTAGGCTCGAAATAAGCTTGTAGGCTTGAAATAAGCTTTCAGGCTCGAAATAAGCTTTTAGGCTTGAAATAAGCTTTTAGGCTCGAAATAAGCTTGTAGGCTTGAAATAAGCTTTTAGGCTTGAAATAAGCTTTCAGGCTCGAAATAAGCTTCAGGCTTGAAATAAGCTTTTAGGCTCGAAATAAGCTTTAGGCTTGAAATAAGCTTTCAGGCTCGAAATAAGCTTTTAGGCTTGAAATAAGCTTTTAGCTCGAAATAAGCTTGTAGGCTTGAAATAAGCTTTCAGGCTCGAAATAAGCTTTTTAGCTTGAAATAAGCTTTTAGGCTCGAAATAAGCTTGTAGGCTTGAAATAAGCTTTCAGGCTTGAAATAAGCTTTTAGGCTCGAAATAAGCTTTTAGCTCTGAAATAAGCTTGTAGGCTTGAAATAAGCTTTCAGGCTTGAAATAAGCTTTCAGGCTTAAATAAGCTTTTAGGCTTGAAATAAGCTTTTAGGCTCGAAATAAGCTTGTAGGCTTGAAATAAGCTTTCAGGCTCGAAATAAGCTTTTAGCTTGAAATAAGCTTTTAGGCTCGAAATAAGCTTGTAGGCTTGAAATAAGCTTTCAGGCTCGAAATAAGCTTTTAGGCTTGAAATAAGCTTTTAGGCTTGAAATAAGCTGTAGGCTTGAAATAAGCTTTAGTCTTGAAATAAGCTTTAGGCTTGAAATAAGCTTTTAGGCTCGAAATAAGCTTGTAGGCTTGAAATAAGCTTTTAGGCTGAAATAAGCTTTTAGGCTTGAAATAAGCTTTTAGGCTTGAAATAAGCTTGTAGGCTTGAAATAAGCTTTCAGGCTCGAAATAAGCTTTAGGCTTGAAATAAGCTTTTAGGCTCGAAATAAGCTTGTAGGCTTGAAATAAGCTTTCAGGCTCGAAATAAGCTTTAGGCTTGAAATAAGCTTTTAGGCTCGAAATAAGCTTGTAGGCTTGAAATAAGCTTTAGGCTTGAAATAAGCTTTCAGGCTCGAAATAAGCTTTACGCTTGAAATAAGCTTTTAGGCTCGAAATAAGCTTGTAGGCTTGAAATAAGCTTTCAGGCTCGAAATAAGCTTTTAGGCTTGAAATAAGCTTTTAGGCTCGAAATAAGCTTGTAGGCTTGAAATAAGCTTTCAGGCTCGAAATAAGCTTTTTAGCTTGAAATAAGCTTTTAGGCTCAAATAAGCTTGTAGGCTTGAAATAAGCTTTTAGGCTTGAAATAAGCTTTCAGGCTCGAAATAAGCTTAGGCTTGAAATAAGCTTGTAGGCTTGAAATAAGCTTTCAGGCTCGAAATAAGCTTTTAGGCTTGAAATAAGCTTTTAGGCTCGAAATAAGCTTGTAGGCTTGAAATAAGCTTTTAGGCTTGAAATAAGCTTTCAGGCTCGAAATAAGCTTTTAGGCTTGAAATAAGCTTTTAGGCTCGAAATAAGCTTGTAGGCTTGAAATAAGCTTTTAGGCTCGAAATAAGCTTTTAGGCTTGAAATAAGCTTTTAGGCTCAAATAAGCTTGTAGGCTTGAAATAAGCTTTTAGGCTTGAAATAAGCTTAGGCTTGAAATAAGCTTTAGGCTTGAAATAAGCTTTTAGGCTCGAAATAAGCTTGTAGGCTTGAAATAAGCTTTCAGGCTTGAAATAAGCTTTTAGGCTTGAAATAAGCTTTTAGGCTTGAAATAAGCTTTTAGGCTCGAAATAAGCTTGTAGGCTTGAAATAAGCTTTCAGGCTCGAAATAAGCTTTTAGGCTTGAAATAAGCTTTTAGCTCTAAATAAGCTTGTAGGCTTGAAATAAGCTTTCAGGCTCGAAATAAGCTTTTAGGCTTGAAATAAGGTTTTAGGCTTAAATAAGCTTGTAGGCTTGAAATAAGCTTTCAGGCTCGAAATAGCTTTTAGGCTTGAAATAAGCTTTTAGGCTCGAAATAAGCTTGTTGGCTTGAAATATGCTCTTAGGCTCGAAACAAGCTTTTAGGCTTGAAATAAGCTTTCAGGCTCGAAATAAGCTTGTAGGCTTGAAATAAGCATTTAGGCTCGAATAAGCTTTTAGGCTTGAAATAAGCTTTTAGGCTTGAAATAAGCTTGTAGGCTTGAAATAAGCATTTAGGCTCGAAATAAGCTTTCAGGCTTGAAATAAGCTTTTAGGCTCGAAATAAGCTTGTAGGCTTGAAATAAGCTTTTAGGCTCGAAATAAGCTTTAGGCTTGAAATAAGCTTTCAGGCTTGAAATAAGATTTTAGGCTTGAAATAAGCTTGTAGGCTTGAAATAAGCTTTCAGGCTTGAAATAAGCTTTTAGGCTTGAAATAAGCTTTTAGGCTCGAAATAAGCTTGTAGGCTTGAAATAAGCTTTCAGGCTCGAAATAAGTTTTTAAGCTTGAAATAAGCTTTTAGGCTCGAAATAAGCTTGTAGGCTTGAAATAAGCTTTCAGGCTCGAAATAAGCTTTTAGGCTTGAAATAAGCTTTTAGGCTCGAAATAAGCTTGTAGGCTTAAATAAGCTTTTAGGCTTGAAATAGGCTTTCAGGCTTGAAATAAGCTTTTAGGCTTGAAATAAGCTTTTAGGCTCGAAATAAGCTTTTAGGCTTGAGATAAGCTTTCAGGCTTGAAATAAGTTTTTAAGCTTGAAATAAGCTTTTAGGCTCGAAATAAGCTTTTAGGCTTGAAATAAGCTTTCAGGGTCGAAATAAGCTTTTAGGCTTGAAATAAGCTTTTAGCTCGAAATAAGCTTGTAGGCTTGATATAAGCTTTTAGGCTCGAAATAAGCTTTCAGGCTCGAAATAAGCTTTTAGGCTTGAAATAAGCTTTTAGGCTCGAAATAAGCTTGTAGGCTTGTAATAAGCTTTCAGGCTCGAAATAAGCTTTTAGTCTTGAAATAAGCTTTTACGCTCTAAATAAGCTTGTAGGCTTGAAATAAGCTTTCAGGCTCTAAATAAGCATTTAGGCTTGAAATAAGGTTTTAGTCTCGAAATAAGCTTGTAGGCTTGAAATAACCTTTCAGGCTCGAATAAGCTCTTAGGCTTGAAATAAGCTTTTAGGCTCGAAATAAGCTTGTAGGCTTGAAATAAGCTTTTAGGCTTGAAATAAGCTTCCAGGCTCGGAATAAGCTTCTACGCTTGAAATAAGCTTTTAGGCTCGAAATAAGCTTGTAGGCTTGAAATAAGCTTTCAGGCTCGAAATAAGCTTTTAGGCTTGAAATAAGCTTTTAGGCTCGAAATAAGCTTGTAGGCTTGAAATAAGCTTCTACGCTTGAAATAAGCTTTTAGGCTCGAAATAAGTTTTTAAGCTTGAAATAAGCTTTTAGGCTCAAAATAAGCTTGTAGGCTTCAAATAAGCTTTTAGGCTTGAAATAAGCTTTCAGGCTCAAAATAAGCTTTTAGGCTTGAAATAAGGTTTTAGGCTCGAAATAAGCTTGTAGGCTCGAAATCCGCTTTTAGGCTCTAAATAAGCTTTTAGGCTCGAATAAGCTTGTAGGCTTGAAATAAGCTTTCAGGCTCTAAATAAGCTTTTACGCTCTAAATAAGTTTGTAGGCTTGAAATAAGCTTTCAGGCTTGAAATAATCTTTCAGGCTCGAAATAAGCTTTTAGGCTTGAAATAAGTTTTTATGCTCGAAATAAGCTTGTAGGCTTTAAATAAGCTTTCAGGCTCGAAATAATTTTTTAAGCTTGAAAAAGCTTTTAGGCTCGAAATAAGCTTGTAGGCTTGAAATAAGCTTTCAGGCTCGAAATAAGGTTTTTAGCTTGAAATAGGCTTTTAGGCTCGAAATAAGCTTGTAGGCTTGAAATAAGCTTTTAGGCTTGAAATAAGCTTTCAGGCTCGAAATAAGCTTTTAGGCTTGAATAAGCTTTTAGGCTCGAAATAAGCTTGTAGGGTTGAAATAAGCTTTCAGGCTCGAAATAAGCTTTTAGGCTTGAAATAAGCTTTTACGCTCTAAATAAGCTTGTAGGCTTGAAATAAGCTTTCAGGCTAGAAATAAGCATTTAGGCTTGAAATAAGGTTTTAGGCTCGAAATAAGCTTGTAGGCTTGAAATAACCTTTCAGGCTCGAATTAAGCTTTTAGGCTTGAAATAAGCTTTTAGGCTCGAAATAAGCTTGTAGGCTTGAAATAAGCATTTAGGATCAAAATAAGCTTTTAGGCTCGAAAGAAGCTTGTAGGCTTGAAATAAGCTTTCAGGCTTGAAATAAGCTCTTAGTCTTGAAATAAGCTTGTTAGCTTGAAATAAGCTTTCAGGCTCGAAATAAGCTTTCAGGCTCGAAATAAGCTTTTAGGCATGAAATAAGCTTTCAGGTTTGAAATAAGCTTTTAGGCTTGAAATAAGCTTTTAGGCTCGAAAGAAGCTTGTAGGCTGGAAATAACATTTCAGGCTTGAAATAAGCTTTTCGGCTTGAAATAAGCTTTTAGCCTCAAAATAAGCTTGAAGGCTTTAAATAAGCTTTCAGGCTCGAAACAAGTTTTTAAGCTTGACGTAAGCTTTTAGGCTCAAGATAAGCTTGTAGGCTTGAAATAAGCTTTCAGGCTCGAAATAAGCTTTTATGCTTGAAATAAGCTTTTAGGCTCAAAATAAGCTTGTAGGCTTGAAATAAGCTTTTAGGCTTGAAATAAGTTTTCAGGCTCGGAATAAGCTTTTAGGCTTGAAATAAGCTTTTAGGCTCGAAATAAGCTTGTAGGCTTGAAATAAGCTTTCAGGCTCAAAATAAGCTTTTAGGCTTTAAATAAACTTTTAGGCTCGAAATAAGCTTGTAGGCTTGAAATAAGCTTTCAGGCTCGAAATAAGCTTTTAGGCATGAAATAAGCTTTTACGCTCTAAATAAGCTTGTACGCTTGAAATAGGCTTTCAGGCTTTAAATAAGCTTTTAGGCTTGAAATAAGGTTTTAGGCTTGAAATAAGCTTGTAGGCTTGAAATAAGCTTTCAGGCTCGAAATGAGCTTTAAGGCTTGAAATAAGCTTTTAGGCTCGAAATAAGCTTGTTGGCTTGAAATATGCTCTTACGCTCGAAATAAGCTTTTAGGCTTGAAATAAGATTTCAGGCTCGAAATAAGCTTGTAGGCTTGAAATAAGCATTTAAGCTCGAAATAAGCTTTTAGGCTTGAAATAAGCTTATAGGCTTGAAATAAGATTGTAGGCTTGAAATAAGCTTTCAGGCAGGAAATTAGCTATTAGGCTCGAAAGAAGCTTGTAGGCTTCAAATAAGCTTTCAGGCTCGAAATAAGCTTTTAGGCTCGAAATAAGCTTTTAGGCTCGAAATAAGCTTTTCCGCTCGGAATAAGCTTGTATGCTTGAAATAAGCTTTCAGGCTCGAAATAAGCCTTTACGCTCGAAATAAGCTTGTAGGCTTGAAATAAGCTTTCAGGCACGAAATAAGCTTTTAGGCTTGAAATAAGCTTTTAGGCTCGAAATAAGTTTGTAGGCTTGAAATAACCTTTCATTCTCGAAATAAGCTTGTAGGCTTGAAATAAGCTTTTAGGCTCGAAATATGCTTGTAGGCTTGAAATAACCTTTCAGGCTCGAATTAAGCTTTTAGGCTTGAAATAAGCTTTTAGGCTCGAAATAAGCTTGTAGGCTTGAAATAAGCATTTAGGCTCGAAATAAGCTTTCAGGCTCGAAATAAGCTTTTAGGCTCGAAAGAAGCTTGTAGGCTTGAAATAAGCTTTCAGGCTTAAAATAAGCTCTTAGTCTTGAAATAAGCTTGTAGGCGTGAAATAAGCTTTTAGGCTCGAAAAAAGCTTTCGGGCTCGAAATAAGCTTTTAGGCATGAAATAAGCTTTCAGGCTCGAAATAAGCTTTTAGGCTTGAAATAAGCTTGTACGCTTGAAATAAGCTTTAGGCTCGAAATAAGCTTTCGGCTCGAAATAAGCTTTAGGCTTGAAATAAGCTTTAGGCTCGAAATAAGCTTTAGGCTTGAAATAAGCTTTTAGGCTCGAAATAAGCTTGTAGGCTTGAAATAAGCTTTCAGGCTCGAAATAAGCTTTTAGGCTCAAATAAGCTTGTAGGCTTGAAATAAGCTTTCAGGCTCGAAATAAGCTTTTAGGCTTGAAATAAGCTTTTAGGCTCGAAATAAGCTTGTAGGCTTGAAATAAGCTTTCAGGCTCGAAATAAGCTTTTAGGCTTGAAATAAGCTTTTAGGCTCGAAATAAGCTTGTAGGCTTGAAATAAGCTTTTAGGCTTGAAATAAGCTTTCAGGCTCGAAATAAGCTTTAGGCTTGAAATAAGCTTTTAGGCTCGAAATAAGCTTTAGCTTGAAATAAGCTTTCAGGCTCGAAATAAGCTTTTTGGCTTGAAATAAGCTTTTAGCTCTAAATAAGCTTGTAGGCTTGAAATAAGCTTTCAGGCTCGAAATAAGCTTTTAGCTTGAAATAAGCTTTTAGGCTCGAAATAAGCTTGTAGGCTTGAAATAAGCTTTTAGGCTTGAAATAAGCTTTTAGGCTCGAAATAAGCTTTTAGCTCAAATAAGCTTTGTAGGTTTGAAATAAGCTTTCAGGCTTGAAATAAGCTTTCAGGCTCTAAATAAGCTTTTAGGCTTGAAATAAGCTTTTAGGCTCGAAATAAGCTTGTAGGCTTGAAATAAGCTTTCAGGCTCGAAATAAGCTTTTAGGCTTGAAATAAGCTTTTAGGCTCGAAATAAGCTTGTAGGCTTGAAATAAGCTTTCAGGCTCGAAATAAGCTTTCAGGCTTGAAATAAGCTTTTAGGCTCGAAATAAGCTTGTAGGCTTGAAATAAGCTTTAGTCTTGAAATAAGCTTTAGGCTTGAAATAAGCTTTTAGGCTCGAAATAAGCTTTCAGGCTCGAAATAAGCTTTTAGGCTGAAATAAGCTTTCAGGCTTGAAATAAGCTTTTAGGCTTGAAATAAGCTTGTAGGCTTGAAATAAGCTTTCATTCTCGAAATAAGCTTTAGGCTTGAAATAAGCTTTTAGGCTCGAAATAAGCTTGTAGGCTTGAAATAAGCTTTCAGGCTCGAAATAAGCTTTTAGGCTTGAAATAAGCTTTTAGGCTCGAAATAAGCTTGTAGGCTTGAAATAAGCTTTTAGGCTTGAAATAAGCTTTCAGGCTCGAATAAGCTTTAGGCTTGAAATAAGCTTTTAGGCTCGAAATAAGCTTGTAGGCTTGAAATAAGCTTTCAGGCTCGAAATAAGCTTTTAGGCTTGAAATAAGCTTTTAGGCTCGAAATAAGCTTGTAGGCTTGAAATAACTTTCAGGCTCGAAATAAGCTTTTAAGCTTGAAATAAGCTTTTAGGCTCAAATAAGCTTGTAGGCTTGAAATAAGCTTTTAGGCTTGAAATAAGCTTTCAGGCTCGAAATAAGCTTAGGCTTGAAATAAGCTTGTAGGCTTGAAATAAGCTTTCAGGCTCGAAATAAGTTTTTAGCTGAAATAAGCTTTTAGGCTCAAATAAGCTTGTAGGCTTCAAATAAGCTTTTAGGCTTGAAATAAGCTTTCAGGCTCGAAATAAGCTTTTAGGCTTGAAATAAGCTTTTAGGCTCGAAATAAGCTTGTAGGCTTGAAATAAGCTTTTAGGCTCGAAATAAGCTTTTAGGCTTGAAATAAGCTTTTAGGCTCAAATAAGCTTGTAGGCTTGAAATAAGCTTTTAGGCTTGAAATAAGCTTAGGCTTGAAATAAGCTTTAGGCTTGAAATAAGCTTTTAGGCTCGAAATAAGCTTGTAGGCTTGAAATAAGCTTTCAGGCTTGAAATAAGCTTTTAGGCTTGAAATAAGCTTTTAGGCTCTAAATAAGCTTGTAGGCTTGAAATAAGCTTTCAGGCTCGAAATAAGCTTTTAGGCTTGAAATAAGCTTTTAGGCTTAAATAAGCTTGTAGGCTTAAATAAGCTTTAGGCTTGAAATAAGCTTTCAGGCTCGAAATAAGCTTTTAGGCTTGAAATAAGCTTTAGGCTCGAAATAAGCTTGTAGGCTTGAAATAAGCTTTCAGGCTCGAAATAAGCTTTTAGGCTTGAAATAAGCTTTTAGGCTCGAAATAAGCTTGTAGGCTTGAAATAAGCTTTCAGGCTTGAAATAAGCTTTAGGCTTGAAATAAGCTTTTAGGCTCGAAATAAGCTTGTAGGCTTGAAATAAGCTTTCAGGCTCGAAATAAGCTTTTAGGCTTGAAATAAGCTTTTAGGCTTGAAATAAGCTTGTAGGCTCGAAATAAGCTTTTAGGCTTGAAATAAGCTTTTAGGCTCGAAATAAGCTTGTAGGCTTGAAATAAGCTTTCAGGCTCGAAATAAGCTTTAGGCTTGAAATAAGCTTTTAGGCTCGAAATAAGCTTTTAGGCTTGAAATAAGCTTTAGGCTTGAAATAAGCTTTCAGGCTCGAAATAAGCTTTCAGGCTTGAAATAAGCTTTTAGGCTCGAAATAAGCTTGTAGGCTTGAAATAAGCTTTCAGGCTCGAAATAAGCTTTTAGGCTTGAAATAAGCTTTTAGGCTCGAAATAAGCTTGTAGGCTTGAAATAAGCTTTCAGGCTCGAAATAAGCTTTTAGGCTTGAAATAAGCTTTTAGGCTCGAAATAAGCTTGTAGGCTTGAAATAAGCTTTTAGGCTTGAAATAAGCTTTCAGGCTCGAAATAAGCTTTTAGGCTTGAAATAAGCTTTTAGGCTCGAAATAAGCTTTAGGCTTGAAATAAGCTTTCAGGCTCGAAATAAGCTTTTAGGCTTGAAATAAGCTTTTAGGCTCGAAATAAGCTTGTAGGCTTGAAATAAGCTTTCAGGCTCGAAATAAGCTTTTAGGCTTGAAATAAGCTTTTAGGCTCGAAATAAGCTTGTAGGCTTGAAATAAGCTTTCAGGCTCAAATAAGCTTTTAGGCTTGAAATAAGCTTTTAGGCTCGAAATAAGCTTGTAGGCTTGAAATAAGCTTTAGGCTCGAAATAAGCTTTTAGGCTTGAAATAAGCTTTTAGGCTCGAAATAAGCTTGTAGGCTTGAAATAAGCTTTCAGGCTCGAAATAAGCTTTTAGGCTTGAAATAAGCTTTTAGGCTCGAAATAAGCTTGTAGGCTTGAAATAAGCTTTCAGGCTCGAAATAAGCTTTTAGGCTTGAAATAAGCTTTAGCTTGAAATAAGCTTGTAGGCTTGAAATAAGCTTTCAGGCTCGAAATAAGCTTTAGGCTTGAAATAAGCTTTTAGGCTTGAAATAAGCTTGTAGGCTTGAAATAAGCTTTCAGGCTTGAAATAAGCTTTCGGCTCGAAATAAGCTTGTAGGCTTGAAATAAGCTTTAGGCTTGAAATAAGCTTTCAGGCTCGAAATAAGCTTTTAGGCTTGAAATAAGCTTTTAGGCTCGAAATAAGCTTGTAGGCTTGAAATAAGCTTTTAGGCTTGAAATAAGCTTTCAGCTTGAAATAAGCTTTAGGCTTGAAATAAGCTTTTAGGCTCAAATAAGCTTGTAGGCTTGAAATAAGCTTTCAGGCTCGAAATAAGCTTTAGGCTTGAAATAAGCTTTTAGGCTCGAAATAAGCTTGTAGGCTTGAAATAAGCTTTTAGGCTTGAAATAAGCTTGTAGGCTTGAAATAAGCTTTAGGCTCGAAATAAGCTTTCAGGCTTGAAATAAGCTTTTAGGCTCGAAATAAGCTTGTAGGCTTGAAATAAGCTTTCAGGCTTGAAATAAGCTTTAGGCTTGAAATAAGCTTTAGGCTTGAAATAAGCTTTAGGCTCGAAATAAGCTTTCAGGCTCGAAATAAGCTTTTAGGCTTGAAATAAGCTTTTAGGCTTGAAATAAGCTTTTAGGCTTGAAATAAGCTTGTAGGCTTGAAATAAGCTTTCATTCTCGAAATAAGCTTTTAGGCTTGAAATAAGCTTTTAGGCTCGAAATAAGCTTGTAGGCTTGAAATAAGCTTTCAGGCTCGAAATAAGCTTTGGCTTGAAATAAGCTTTTAGGCTTGAAATAAGCTTTTAGGCTCGAAATAAGCTTGTAGGCTTGAAATAAGCTTTCAGGCTTGAAATAAGCTTTTAGGCTTGAAATAAGCTTTTAGGCTCGAAATAAGCTTGTAGGCTTGAAATAAGCTTTCAGGCTTGAAATAAGCTTTAGGCTCGAAATAAGCTTTTAGGCTTGAAATAAGCTTTAGGCTCGAAATAAGCTTTTAGGCTTGAAATAAGCTTTTAGGCTTGAAATAAGCTTTAGGCTTGAAATAAGCTTTAGGCTTGAAATAAGCTTTCGGCTCGAAATAAGCTTTTAGGCTTGAAATAAGCTTTTAGGCTCGAAATAAGCTTGTAGGCTTGAAATAAGCTTTCAGGCTCGAAATAAGCTTTTAGGCTTGAAATAAGCTTTAGGCTCGAAATAAGCTTGTAGGCTTGAAATAAGCTTTCAGGCTCGAAATAAGCTTTTAGGCTTGAAATAAGCTTTTAGGCTCGAAATAAGCTTGTAGGCTTGAAATAAGCTTTCAGGCTCGAAATAAGCTTTTAGGCTTGAAATAAGCTTTTAGGCTCGAAATAAGCTTGTAGGCTTGAAATAAGCTTTCAGGCTCGAAATAAGCTTTTAGGCTTGAAATAAGCTTTTAGGCTCGAAATAAGCTTGTAGGCTTGAAATAAGCTTTCAGGCTCGAAATAAGCTTTTAGGCTTGAAATAAGCTTTTAGGCTCGAAATAAGCTTGTAGGCTTGAAATAAGCTTTTAGGCTCGAAATAAGCTTTTAGGCTTGAAATAAGCTTTTAGGCTCGAAATAAGCTTGTAGGCTTGAAATAAGCTTTAGGCTCGAAATAAGCTTTTAGGCTTGAAATAAGCTTTTAGGCTTGAAATAAGCTTGTAGGCTTGAAATAAGCTTTAGGCTCGAAATAAGCTTTTAGGCTTGAAATAAGCTTTTAGGCTCGAAATAAGCTTGTAGGCTTGAAATAAGCTTTTAGGCTCGAAATAAGCTTTAGGCTTGAAATAAGCTTTTAGGCTTGAAATAAGCTTTAGGCTTGAAATAAGCTTGTAGGCTTGAAATAAGCTTTCAGGCTTGAAATAAGCTTTAGGCTTGAAATAAGCTTTTAGGCTCGAAATAAGCTTGTAGGCTTGAAATAAGCTTTCAGGCTCGAAATAAGCTTTTAGGCTTGAAATAAGCTTTTAGGCTCGAAATAAGCTTGTAGGCTTGAAATAAGCTTTCAGGCTCGAAATAAGCTTTTAGGCTTGAAATAAGCTTTTAGGCTCGAAATAAGCTTGTAGGCTTGAAATAAGCTTTTAGGCTTGAAATAAGCTTTCAGGCTTGAAATAAGCTTTAGGCTTGAAATAAGCTTTAGGCTCGAAATAAGCTTTAGGCTTGAAATAAGCTTTCAGGCTCGAAATAAGCTTTTAAGCTTGAAATAAGCTTTTAGGCTCGAAATAAGCTTTAGGCTTGAAATAAGCTTTTAGGCTTGAAATAAGCTTTAGGCTTGAAATAAGCTTTTAGGCTCGAAATAAGCTTGTAGGCTTGAAATAAGCTTTTAGGCTTGAAATAAGCTTTCAGGCTTGAAATAAGCTTTTAGGCTTGAAATAAGCTTTTAGGCTCGAAATAAGCTTGTAGGCTTGAAATAAGCTTTCAGGCTCGAAATAAGCTTTTAGGCTTGAAATAAGCTTTTAGGCTCGAAATAAGCTTGTAGGCTTGAAATAAGCTTTCAGGCTCGAAATAAGCTTTAGGCTTGAAATAAGCTTTTAGGCTCGAAATAAGCTTGTAGGCTTGAAATAAGCTTTCAGGCTCGAAATAAGCTTTAGGCTTGAAATAAGCTTTTAGGCTCGAAATAAGCTTTAGGCTTGAAATAAGCTTTCAGGCTTGAAATAAGCTTAGGCTCGAAATAAGCTTTAGCTTGAAATAAGCTTTTAGGCTCGAAATAAGCTTGTAGGCTTGAAATAAGCTTTCAGGCTCGAAATAAGCTTTTAGGCTTGAAATAAGCTTTTAGGCTCGAAATAAGCTTGTAGGCTTGAAATAAGCTTTTAGGCTTGAAATAAGCTTTAGGCTCGAAATAAGCTTTTAGGCTTGAAATAAGCTTTTAGGCTCAAATAAGCTTGTAGGCTTGAAATAAGCTTTAGGCTCGAAATAAGCTTTTAGGCTTGAAATAAGCTTTTAGGCTTGAAATAAGCTTTTAGGCTTGAAATAAGCTTTAGGCTCGAAATAAGCTTTTAGGCTTGAAATAAGCTTTTAGGCTCGAAATAAGCTTGTAGGCTTGAAATAAGCTTTCAGGCTCGAAATAAGCTTTTAGGCTTGAAATAAGCTTTTAGGCTCGAAATAAGCTTTTAGGCTTGAAATAAGCTTTAGGCTTGAAATAAGCTTTCAGGCTCGAAATAAGCTTTTAGGCTTGAAATAAGCTTTTAAGCTCGAAATAAGCTTGTAGGCTTGAAATAAGCTTTCAGGCTCGAAATAAGCTTTTAGGCTTGAAAAGCTTTTAGGCTCGAAATAAGCTTGTAGGCTTGAAATAAGCTTTCAGGCTCGAAATAAGCTTTTAGGCTTGAAATAAGCTTTTAGGCTCGAAATAAGCTTGTAGGCTTGAAATAAGCTTTAGGCTTGAAATAAGCTTTCAGGCTCGAAATAAGCTTTTAGGCTTGAAATAAGCTTTTAGGCTCGAAATAAGCTTGTAGGCTTGAAATAAGCTTTCAGGCTCGAAATAAGCTTTTAGGCTTGAAATAAGCTTTTAGCTCGAAATAAGCTTGTAGGCTTGAAATAAGCTTTCAGGCTCGAAATAAGCTTTTAGGCTTGAAATAAGCTTTTAGGCTCGAAATAAGCTTGTAGGCTTGAAATAAGCTTTCAGGCTCGAAATAAGCTTTTAGGCTTGAAATAAGCTTTTAGGCTTGAAATAAGCTTGTAGGCTTGAAATAAGCTTTTAGGCTCAAAATAAGCTTTTAGGCTTGAAATAAGCTTTAGGCTTGAAATAAGCTTTCAGGCTTGAAATAAGCTTTTAGGCTCGAAATAAGCTTTAGCTTGAAATAAGCTTTCAGGCTTGAAATAAGCTTGTAGGCTTGAAATAAGCTTTAGGCTCGAAATAAGCTTTCAGGTTGAAATAAGCTTTTAGGCTCGAAATAAGCTTTAGGCTTGAAATAAGCTTTAGGCTTGAAATAAGCTTTCAGGCTTGAAATAAGCTTTAGGCTTGAAATAAGCTTTTAGGCTCGAAATAAGCTTGTAGGCTTGAAATAAGCTTTCAGGCTCGAAATAAGCTTTTAGGCTTGAAATAAGCTTTTAGGCTCAAATAAGCTTGTAGGCTTGAAATAAGCTTTCAGGCTCGAAATAAGCTTTAGCTTGAAATAAGCTTTTAGGCTCAAATAAGCTTGTAGGCTTGAAATAAGCTTTCAGGCTTGAAATAAGCTTTTCAGGCTCAAATAAGCTTTTAGGCTTGAAATAAGCTTTTAGGCTCGAAATAAGCTTGTAGGCTTGAAATAAGCTTTCAGGCTCGAAATAAGCTTTTAGGCTTGAAATAAGCTTTTAGGCTCGAAATAAGCTTGTAGGCTTGAAATAAGCTTTCAGGCTCGAAATAAGCTTTTAGGCTCGAAATAAGCTTTTAGGCTTGAAATAAGCTTTAGGCTTGAAATAAGCTTTCAGGCTTGAAATAAGCTTTTAGGCTTGAAATAAGCTTTTAGGCTTGAAATAAGCTTGTAGGCTTGAAATAAGCTTTCAGGCTCGAAATAAGCTTTTAGGCTTGAAATAAGCTTTTAGGCTCGAAATAAGCTTGTAGGCTTGAAATATGCTTTCAGGCTCGAAATAAGCTTTTTAGGCTTGAAATAAGCTTTCAGGCTCGAAATAAGCTTGTAGGCTTGAAATAAGCTTTAGGCTCGAAATAAGCTTTTAGGCTTGAAATAAGCTTTCAGGCTCGAAATAAGCTTTTAGGCTTGAAATAAGCTTTTAGCTCTAAATAAGCTTGTAGGCTTGAAATAAGCTTTCAGGCTCGAAATAAGCTTTTAGGCTTGAAATAAGGTTTTAGACTTAAAATAAGCTTGTAGGCTTGAAATAAGCTTTCAGGCTCGAAATGAGCTTTTAGGCTTGAAATAAGCTTTTAGACTCGAAATAAGCTTGTTGGCTTGAAATATGCTCTTAGGCTCGAAACAAGCTTTTAGGCTTGAAATAAGCTTTCAGGCTCGAAATAAGCTTGTAGGCTTGAAATAAGCATTTAGGCTCGGAATAAGCTTTTAGGCTTGAAATAAGCTTTAGGCTTGAAATAAGCTTGTAGGCTTGAAATAAGCATTTAGGCTCGAAATAAGCTTTCAGGCTTGAAATAAGCTTTTAGGCTCGAAAGAAGCTTGTAGGCTTGAAATAAGCTTTTTAGGCTCGAAATAAGCTTGTAGGCTTGAAAGAAGCTTTCAGGCTTGAAATAAGATTTTAGGCTTGAAATAAGCTTGTAGGCTTGAAATAAGCTTCCAGGCTTGAAATAAGCTTTTAGGCTTGAAATAAGCTTCCAGGCTCGAAATAACCTTGTAGGCTTGAAATAAGCTTTCAGGCTCGAAATAAGTTTTTAAGCTTGAAATAAGCTTTTAGGCTCGAAATAAGCTTGTAGGCTTGAAATAAGCTTTCAGGCTCGAAATAAGCTTTTAGGCTTGAAGTAAGCTTTTAGGCTCGAAATAAGCTTGTAGGCTTAAAATAAGCTTTTAGGCTTGAAATAGGCTTTCAGGCTTGAAATAAGCTTTTAGGCTTGAAATAAGCTTTTAGGCTCGAAATAAGCTTTTAGGCTTGAGATAAGCTTTCAGGCTTGAAATAAGTTTTTAAGCTTGAAATAAGCTTTTAGGCTCGAAATAAGCTTTTAGGCTTGAAATAAGCTTTCAGGGTCGAAATAAGCTTTTAGGCTTGAAATAAGCTTTTAGCGAAATAAGCTTGTAGGCTTGATATAAGCTTTTAGGCTCGAAATAAGCTTTCAGGCTCGAAATAAGCTTTTAGGCTTGAAATAAGCTTTTAGGCTCGAAATAAGCTTGTAGGCTTGTAATAAGCTTTCAGGCTCGAAATAAGCTTTTAGTCTTGAAATAAGCTTTTACGCTCTAAATAAGCTTGTAGGCTTGAAATAAGCTTTCAGGCTCTAAATAAGCATTTAGGCTTGAAATAAGGTTTTAGTCTCGAAATAAGCTTGTAGGCTTGAAATAACCTTTCAGGCTCGAATTAAGCTCTTAGGCTTGAAATAAGCTTTTAGGCTCGAAATAAGCTTGTAGGCTTGAAATAAGCTTTTAGGCTTGAAATAAGCTTCCAGGCTCGGAATAAGCTTCTACGCTTGAAATAAGCTTTTAGGCTCGAAATAAGCTTGTAGGCTTGAAATAAGCTTTCAGGCTCGAAATAAGCTTTTAGGCTTGAAATAAACTTTTAGGCTCGAAATAAGCTTGTAGGCTTGAAATAAGCTTCTACGCTTGAAATAAGCTTTTAGGCTCGAAATAAGTTTTTAAGCTTGAAATAAGCTTTTAGGCTCAAAATAAGCTTGTAGGCTTCAAATAAGCTTTTAGGCTTGAAATAAGCTTTCAGGCTCAAAATAAGCTTTTAGGCTTGAAATAAGGTTTTAGGATCGAAATAAGCTTGTAGGCTCGAAATCCGCTTTTAGGCTCTAAATAAGCTTTTAGGCTCGTAAATAAGCTTGTAGGCTTGAAATAAGCTTTCAGGCTCGAAATAAGCTTTCAGGCTCTAAATAAGCTTTTACGCTCTAAATAAGTTTGTAGGCTTGAAATAAGCTTTCAGGCTTGAAATAATCTTTCAGGCTCGAAATAAGCTTTTAGGCTTGAAATAAGTTTTTATGCTCGAAATAAGCTTGTAGGCTTTAAATAAGCTTTCAGGCTCGAAATAATTTTTTAAGCTTGAAAAAGCTTTTAGGCTCGAAATAAGCTTGTAGGCTTGAAATAAGCTTTCAGGCTCGAAATAAGGTTTTTAGCTTGAAATAGGCTTTTAGGCTCGAAATAAGCTTGTAGGCTTGAAATAAGCTTTTAGGCTTGAAATAAGCTTTCAGGCTCGAAATAAGCTTTTAGGCTTGAATTAAGCTTTTAGGCTCGAAATAAGCTTGTAGGGTTGAAATAAGCTTTCAGGCTCGAAATAAGCTTTTAGGCTTGAAATAAGCTTTTACGCTCTAAATAAGCTTGTAGGCTTGAAATAAGCTTTCAGGCTAGAAATAAGCATTTAGGCTTGAAATAAGGTTTTAGGCTCGAAATAAGCTTGTAGGCTTGAAATAACCTTTCAGGCTCGAATTAAGCTTTTAGGCTTGAAATAAGCTTTTAGGCTCGAAATAAGCTTGTAGGCTTGAAATAAGCATTTAGGATCAAAATAAGCTTTTAGGCTCGAAAGAAGCTTGTAGGCTTGAAATAAGCTTTCAGGCTTGAAATAAGCTCTTAGTCTTGAAATAAGCTTGTTAGCTTGAAATAAGCTTTCAGGCTCGAAATAAGCTTTCAGGCTCGAAATAAGCTTTTAGGCATGAAATAAGCTTTCAGGTTTGAAATAAGCTTTTAGGCTTGAAATAAGCTTTTAGGCTCGAAAGAAGCTTGTAGGCTGGAAATAACATTTCAGGCTTGAAATAAGCTTTTCGGCTTGAAATAAGCTTTTAGCCTCAAAATAAGCTTGAAGGCTTTAAATAAGCTTTCAGGCTCGAAACAAGTTTTTAAGCTTGACGTAAGCTTTTAGGCTCAAGATAAGCTTGTAGGCTTGAAATAAGCTTTCAGGCTCGAAATAAGCTTTTATGCTTGAAATAAGCTTTTAGGCTCAAAATAAGCTTGTAGGCTTGAAATAAGCTTTTAGGCTTGAAATAAGTTTTCAGGCTCGGAATAAGCTTTTAGGCTTGAAATAAGCTTTTAGGCTCGAAATAAGCTTGTAGGCTTGAAATAAGCTTTCAGGCTCAAAATAAGCTTTTAGGCTTTAAATAAACTTTTAGGCTCGAAATAAGCTTGTAGGCTTGAAATAAGCTTTCAGGCTCGAAATAAGCTTTTAGGCATGAAATAAGCTTTTACGCTCTAAATAAGCTTGTACGCTTGAAATAGGCTTTCAGGCTTTAAATAAGCTTTTAGGCTTGAAATAAGGTTTTAGGCTTGAAATAAGCTTGTAGGCTTGAAATAAGCTTTCAGGCTCGAAATGAGCTTTAAGGCTTGAAATAAGCTTTTAGGCTCGAAATAAGCTTGTTGGCTTGAAATATGCTCTTACGCTCGAAATAAGCTTTTAGGCTTGAAATAAGATTTCAGGCTCGAAATAAGCTTGTAGGCTTGAAATAAGCATTTAAGCTCGAAATAAGCTTTTAGGCTTGAAATAAGCTTATAGGCTTGAAATAAGATTGTAGGCTTGAAATGAGCTTTCAGGCAGGAAATTAGCTATTAGGCTCGAAAGAAGCTTGTAGGCTTCAAATAAGCTTTCAGGCTCGAAATAAGCTTTTAGGCTCGAAATAAGCTTTTAGGCTCGAAATAAGCTTTTCCGCTCGGAATAAGCTTGTATGCTTGAAATAAGCTTTCAGGCTCGAAATAAGCCTTTACGCTCGAAATAAGCTTGTAGGCTTGAAATAAGCTTTCAGGCACGAAATAAGCTTTTAGGCTTGAAATAAGCTTTTAGGCTCGAAATAAGTTTGTAGGCTTGAAATAACCTTTCATTCTCGAAATAAGCTTGTAGGCTTGAAATAAGCTTTTAGGCTCGAAATATGCTTGTAGGCTTGAAATAACCTTTCAGGCTCGAATTAAGCTTTTAGGCTTGAAATAAGCTTTTAGGCTCGAAATAAGCTTGTAGGCTTGAAATAAGCATTTAGGCTCGAAATAAGCTTTCAGGCTCGAAATAAGCTTTTAGGCTCGAAAGAAGCTTGTAGGCTTGAAATAAGCTTTCAGGCTTAAAATAAGCTCTTAGTCTTGAAATAAGCTTGTAGGCGTGAAATAAGCTTTTAGGCTCGAAAAAAGCTTTCGGGCTCGAAATAAGCTTTTAGGCATGAAATAAGCTTTCAGGCTCGAAATAAGCTTTTAGGCTTGAAATAAGCTTGTACACTTGAAATAACCTTTCATTTTCGAAATAAGCTTTAAGGCTTGAAATAAGCATTTAGGCTCGAAATAACCTTGTAGGCTTGAAATAACCTTTCAGGCTCGAAATAAGCTTTTAGGCTCAAAATAAGCTTGTAGGCTTGAAATAAGCTTTCATTCTCGAAATAAGCTTTTGGGCTTGAAATAAGCTTTTACGCTCTAAATAAGCTTGTAGGCTTGAAATAAGCTTTCAGGCTAGAAATAAGCATTTAGGCTTGAAATAAGGTTTTAGGCTCGAAATAAGCTTGTAGGCTTGAAATAACCTTTCAGGCTCGAATTAAGCTTTTAGGCTTGAAATAAGCTTTTAGGCTCGAAATAAGCTTGTAGGCTTGAAATAAGCTTTTAGGCTCGAAAAAGCTTTTAGGCTGAAATAAGCTTTCAGGCTTGAAATAAGCTTTTCGGCTTGAAATAAGCTTTTAGCTCAAATAAGCTTGAGGCTTGAAATAAGCTTTCAGGCTCGAAATAAGTTTTTAAGCTTGAAATAAGCTTTTAGGCTCAAATAAGCTTGTAGGCTTGAAATAAGCTTTTAGGCTTGAAATAAGCTTTTACGCTCGAAATAAGCTTTTAGGCTCAAATAAGCTTGTAGGCTTGAAATAAGCTTTTAGGCTTGAAATAAGCTTTTCAGGCTCAAATAAGCTTTTAGGCTTGAAATAAGCTTTTAGGCTCGAAATAAGCTTGTAGGCTTGAAATAAGCTTTCAGGCTCAAATAAGCTTTTAGGCTTGAAATAAGCTTTTAGGCTCGAAATAAGCTTGTAGGCTTGAAATAAGCTTTCAGGCTCGAAATAAGCTTTAGGCTTGAAATAAGCTTTTAGCTCTAAATAAGCTTGTACGCTTGAAATAGGCTTTCAGGAAATAAGCTTTTAGGCTTGAAATAAGCTTTTAGGCTCGAAATAAGCTTGTAGGCTTGAAATAAGCTTTCAGGCTCGAAATAAGCTTTAGGCTTGAAATAAGCTTTTAGGCTCGAAATAAGCTTGTAGGCTTGAAATATGCTTTAGGCTCGAAATAAGCTTTTAGGCTTGAAATAAGCTTTTAGGCTCGAAATAAGCTTGTAGGCTTGAAATAAGCTTTAGGCTCGAAATAAGCTTTTAGGCTTGAAATAAGCTTTTAGGCTTGAAATAAGCTTGTAGGCTTGAAATAAGCTTTCAGGCTCGAAATAGCTTTAGGCTCGAAATAAGCTTTATCAGGCTCGAAATAAGCTTTTAGGCTCGAAATAAGCTTTTAGGCTCGAAATAAGCTTTTCCGCTCGGAATAAGCTTGTATGCTTGAAATAAGCTTTCAGGCTCGAAATAAGCCTTTACGCTCGAAATAAGCTTGTAGGCTTGAAATAAGCTTTCAGGCACGAAATAAGCTTTTAGGCTTGAAATAAGCTTTTAGGCTCGAAATAAGTTTGTAGGCTTGAAATAACCTTTCATTCTCGAAATAAGCTTGTAGGCTTGAAATAAGCTTTTAGGCTCGAAATATGCTTGTAGGCTTGAAATAACCTTTCAGGCTCGAATTAAGCTTTTAGGCTTGAAATAAGCTTTTAGGCTCGAAATAAGCTTGTAGGCTTGAAATAAGCATTTAGGCTCGAAATAAGCTTTCAGGCTCGAAATAAGCTTTTAGGCTCGAAAGAAGCTTGTAGGCTTGAAATAAGCTTTCAGGCTTAAAAATAAGCTCTTAGTCTTGAAATAAGCTTGTAGGCGTGAAATAAGCTTTTAGGCTCGAAAAAAGCTTTCGGGCTCGAAATAAGCTCTTAGGCATGAAATAAGCTTTCAGGCTCGAAATAAGCTTTTAGGCTTGAAATAAGCTTGTACGCTTGAAATAACCTTTCATTTTCGAAATAAGCTTTAAGGCTTGAAATAAGCATTTAGGCTCGAAATAACCTTGTAGGCTTGAAATAACCTTTCAGGCTCGAAATAAGCTTTTAGGCTCAAAATAAGCTTGTAGGCTTGAAATAAGCTTTCATTCTCGAAATAAGCTTTTGGGCTTGAAATAAGCTTTTACGCTCTAAATAAGCTTGTAGGCTTGAAATAAGCTTTCAGGCTAGAAATAAGCATTTAGGCTTGAAATAAGGTTTTAGGCTCGAAATAAGCTTGTAGGCTTGAAATAACCTTTCAGGCTCGAATTAAGCTTTTAGGCTTGAAATAAGCTTTTAGGCTCGAAATAAGCTTGTAGGCTTGAAATAAGCATTTAGGATCAAAATAAGCTTTTAGGCTCGAAAGAAGCTTGTAGGCTTGAAATAAGCTTTCAGGCTTGAAATAAGCTCTTAGTCTTGAAATAAGCTTGTTAGCTTGAAATAAGCTTTCAGGCTCGAAATAAGCTTTCAGGCTCGAAATAAGCTTTTAGGCATGAAATAAGCTTTCAGGTTTGAAATAAGCTTTTAGGCTTGAAATAAGCTTTTACGCTCGAAAGAAGCTTGTAGGCTGGAAATAACATTTCAGGCTTGAAATAAGCTTTTCGGCTTGAAATAAGCTTTTAGCCTCAAAATAAGCTTGAAGGCTTTAAATAAGCTTTCAGGCTCGAAACAAGTTTTTAAGCTTGACGTAAGCTTTTAGGCTCAAGATAAGCTTGTAGGCTTGAAATAAGCTTTCAGGCTCGAAATAAGCTTTTATGCTTGAAATAAGCTTTTAGGCTCAAAATAAGCTTGTAGGCTTGAAATAAGCTTTTAGGCTTGAAATAAGTTTTCAGGCTCGGAATAAGCTTTTAGGCTTGAAATAAGCTTTTAGGCTCGAAATAAGCTTGTAGGCTTGAAATAAGCTTTCAGGCTCAAAATAAGCTTTTAGGCTTTAAATAAACTTTTAGGCTCGAAATAAGCTTGTAGGCTTGAAATAAGCTTTCAGGCTCGAAATAAGCTTTTAGGCATGAAATAAGCTTTTACCCTCTAAATAAGCTTGTACGCTTGAAATAGGCTTTCAGGCTTTAAATAAGCTTTTAGGCTTGAAATAAGGTTTTAGGCTTGAAATAAGCTTGTAGGCTTGAAATAAGCTTTCAGGCTCGAAATGAGCTTTAAGGCTTGAAATAACCTTTTAGGCTCGAAATAAGCTTGTTGGCTTGAAATATGCTCTTACGCTCGAAATAAGCTTTTAGGCTTGAAATAAGATTTCAGGCTCGAAATAAGCTTGTAGGCTTGAAATAAGCATTTAAGCTCGAAATAAGCTTTTAGGCTTGAAATAAGCTTATAGGCTTGAAATAAGATTGTAGGCTTGAAATGATCTTTCAGGCAGGAAATTAGCTATTAGGCTCGAAAGAAGCTTGTAGGCTTCAAATAAGCTTTCAGGCTCGAAATAAGCTTTTAGGCTCGAAATAAGCTTTTAGGCTCGAAATAAGCTTTTCCGCTCGGAATAAGCTTGTATGCTTGAAATAAGCTTTCAGGCTCGAAATAAGCCTTTACGCTCGAAATAAGCTTGTAGGCTTGAAATAAGCTTTCAGGCACGAAATAAGCTTTTAGGCATGAAATAAGCTTTTAGGCTCGAAATAAGTTTGTAGGCTTGAAATAACCTTTCATTCTCGAAATAAGCTTGTAGGCTTGAAATAAGCTTTTAGGCTCGAAATATGCTTGTAGGCTTGAAATAACCTTTCAAGCTCGAATTAAGCTTTTAGGCTTGAAATAAGCTTTTAGGCTCGAAATAAGCTTGTAGGCTTGAAATAAGCATTTAGGCTCGAAATAAGCTTTCAGGCTCGAAATAAGCTTTTAGGCTCGAAAGAAGCTTGTAGGCTTGAAATAAGCTTTCAGGCTTAAAATAAGCTCTTAGTCTTGAAATAAGCTTGTAGGCGTGAAATAAGCTTTTAGGCTCGAAAAAAGCTTTCGGGCTCGAAATAAGCTTTTAGGCATGAAATAAGCTTTCAGGCTCGAAATAAGCTTTTAGGTTTGAAATAAGCTTGTACGCTTGAAATAACCTTTCATTTTCGAAATAAGCTTTAAGGCTTGAAATAAGCATTTAGGCTCGAAATAACCTTGTAGGCTTGAAATAACCTTTCAGGCTCGAAATAAGCTTTTAGGCTCAAAATAAGCTTGAAGGCTTGAAATAAGCTTTCAGGCTCGAAACAAGTTTTCAAGCTTGAAGTAAGCTTTTAGGCTCGAAATAAGCTTGTAGGCTTGAAGTAAGCTTTCAGGCTCGAAATAAGCTTTTAGGCTTGAAATAAGCTTTTAGGCTGGAAATAAGCTTGTAGGCTTGAAATGAGATTTTAGGCTTGAAATAAGCTTTCAGGCTCGAAATAAGCTTCTAGGCTTGAAATAAGCTTTTAGGCTCGAAATAAGCTTTTACGCTTGAAATAAGCTTTCAGGCTCGAAATAAGCTTTTTGGGCTTGAAATAAGTTTTTACGCTCTAAATAAGCTTGTAGGCTTGAAATAAGCTTTCAGGCTCGAAATAAGTTTTTAAGCTTGTAATAAGCTTTAGGCTCGAAATAAGCTTGTAGGCTTGAAATAAGCTTTTAGGCTTGAAATAAGCTTTTAGGCTCGAAATAAGCTTTTACGCTCTAAATAAGTTTGTAGGTTTGAAATAAGCTTTCAGGCTTGAAATAAGCTTTCAGGCTCTAAATAAGCTTTTAGGCTTGAAATAAGCTTTTATGCTCGAAATAAGCTTGTAGGCTTTAAATAAGCTTTCAGGCTCGAAATAAGTTTTTAAGCTTGAAATAAGCTTTTAGGCTCGAAATAAGCTTGTAGGCTTGAAATAAGCTTTCAGGGTCGAAATAAGCTTTCAGGCTTGAAATAAGCTTTTAGCCTCGAAATAAGCTCGTAGGCTTGAAATAAGCTCTTAGTCTTGAAATAAGCTTGTAGGCTTGAAATAAGCTTTCAGGCTCGAAATAAGCTTTCAGGCTCAAAATAAGCTTTTAGGCATGGAATAAGCTTTCAGGCTTGAAATAAGCTTTTAGGCTTGAAATAAGCTTGTACGCTTGAAAAAACCTTTCATTCTCGAAATAAGCTTTAAGGATTAAAATATGCTTTTAGGCTCGAAATAAGCTTGTAGGCTTGAAATAAGCTTTCAGGCTCGAAATAAGCTTTTAGGCTTGAAATAAGCTTTTAGGCTCGAAATAAGCTTGTAGGCTTGAAATAAGCTTTTAGGCTTGAAATAAGCTTTCAGGCTCGGAATAAGCTTCTACGCTTGAAATAAGCTTTTAGGCTCGAAATAAGCTTGTAGGCTTGAAATAAGCTTTCAGGCTCGAAATAAGCTTTTAGGCTTGAAATAAGCTTTTACGCTCTAAATAAGCTTGTAGGCTTGAAATAACCTTTCAGGGTCGAAATAAGTTTTTAAGCTTGAAATAAGCTTTTAGGCTCAAAATAAGCTTGTAGGCTTGAAATAAGCTTTTAGGCTTGAAATAAGCTTTCAGGCTCGAAATAAGCTAATAGGCTTGAAATAAGCTTGTAGGCTTGAAATAAGCTTTCAGGGTCAAAATAAGTTTTTAAGCCTGAAATAAGCTTTTAGGCTCAAAATAAGCTTGTAGGCTTGAAATAAGCTTTTAGGCTTGAAATAAGCTTACAGGCTTAGAATAAGCTTCTAGGCTTGAAATAAGCTTTTAGGCTCGATATAAGCTTGTAGGCTTGAAATAAGCTTTCAGGCTTGAAATAAGCTTTTAGGCTTGAAATAAGCTTTTACGCTCTAAATAAGTTTGTAGGCTTGAAATAAGCATTCATGGTCGAAATAAGTTTTTAAGCTTGAAATAAGCTTTTAGGCTTAAAATAAGCTTGTAGGCTTGAAATAAGCTTTTAGGCTTGAAATAAGCTTTCAGGCTCGAAATAAGCTTATAGGCTTGAAATAAGCATTTAGGCTCGAAATAAGCTTGTACGCTTGAAATAAGCTTTCAGGCTCGAAATAAGTTTCTAAGCTTCAAATAAGCTTTTAGGCTTGAAATAAGCTTGTAGGCTTGAAATAAGCTTTTAGGCTTGGAATAAGCTTCTAGGCTTAAAATAAGCTTTTAGGCTCGAAATAAGCTTGTAGGCTTGAAATAAGCTTTCAGGCTCGAAATATGCTTTTAGGCTTCAAATAAGCTTTTAGGCTCGAAATAAGCTTATAGGCTCGAAATCAGCTTTTAGGCTCTAAATAAGCTTTTAGGCTCGAAATAAGCTTGTAGGCTTGAAATAAGCTTTCAGGCTCGAAATAAGCTTTAAGACTTGAAATAAGCTTTTACGCTCTAAATAAGTTTGTAGGCTTGAAATAAGCTTTCAGGCTTGAAATAATCTTTCAGGCTCGGAATAAGCTTCTACGCTTGAAATAAGCTTTTAGGCTCGAAATAAGCTTTTAGGCTTGAAATAAGCTTTCAGGCTCGAAATAAGCTTTTAGGCTTGAAATAAGCTTTTAGGCTTGAAATAAGCTTGTAGGCTTGAAATAAGCTTTCAGGCTCGCAATAAGCTTTTAGGCTTGAAATAAGCTTTTACGCTCTAAATAAGCTTGTAGGCTTGAAATAAGCTTTCAGGCTAGAAATAAGCATTTAGGCTTGAAATAAAGTTTTAGGCTTGAAATAAGCATGTAGGCTTGAAATAAGCTTTCAGGCTCAAAATGAGCTTTTAGGCTTGAAATAAGCCTTCAGGCTCGAAATAAGCTTGATGGCTTGAAATATGCTCTTACGCTCGAAATAAGCTTTTAGGCTTGAAAAAAGCTTTCAAGCTCGAAATAAGCTTGTAGGCTTGAAATAAGCATTCAGGTTCGAAATAAGCTTTTAGGCTTGAACTAAGCATTTAGGCTTGAAATAAGCTTGTAGGCTTGGAATAAGCTTTCAGGCAGGAAATAAGCTTTTAGGCTCGAAAGAAGCTTGTACGCTTGAAATAAGCTTGTAGGATTGAAATAAGCTTTCAGGCTCGAAATAAGCTTTTAGGCTTGAAATAAGCTTTTAGGCTTGAAATAAGCTTGTAGGCTTGAAATAAGCTTTCAGGCAGGATATAAGCTTTCGGCTCGAAAGAAGCTTGTATGCTTGAAATAAGCTTGTAGGATTGAAATAAGCTTTCAGGCTCGAAATAAGCTTTTAGGCTTGAAATAAGCTTTTAGGCTCGAAATAAGCTTGTAGGCTTGAAATAAGCTTTTAGGCTTGAAATAAGCATTCAAGCTTGAAATAAGCTTGTAGGCTTGAACTAAGCTTTTAGGCTCAAAATAAGCTTGTAGGCTTGAAATAAGCTTTCATTCTCGAAATAAGCTTTTGGGCTTGAAATAAGCTTTTAGGCTCGAAATAAGCTTGTAGCCTTGAAATAACCTTTCAGGCTTGAAATAAACTTGTAGGCTTGAAATAACAATTTAGGCTCGAAATAAGCTTTCAGCTTCAAATAAGCTTTTAGGCTCGAAAGAAGCTTGGAGACTTGAAATAGGCTTACAGGCTTGAAATAAGCTCTTAGTCTTGAAATAAGCTTGTAGGCTTGAAATAAGCTTTCAGGCTCGAAATAAGCTTTCAGGCTCGAAATAAGCTTTTAGGCATGAAATAAGCTTTCAGGCTCGAAATAAGCTTTTAGGCTTGAAATAAGCTTGTACGCTTGAAATAACCTTTCATTCTCGAAATAAGCTTTAGAGCTTGAAATAAGCTTTTAGGCTCGAAATAAGCTTGTAGGCTTGAAATA
>NC_090767.1:7383405-7385905 GCF_036898095.1 Palaemon carinicauda
TCCACATGCAGTGAAAGTTTTATTACGTTGAACAGGCTGACATAAGTTTTTCTATGGTTTATATGTGAATGGTGTTTTAATGTTGTTACTGTTCTTGAAATATTTTATTTTAATTGTGCATTAGTTCTTTTTTAGTGTATTTATTTCCTTATTTGTTTTACTCACTTTTCTATTTTCCCTGTTGGGGCCCCTGGGCTTACAATATAGAATCCTGCTTTTCCAACTAGGGTTGTAGCTCAGCAAGTAATAATAATAACAATTCTCTGCATTTGAATGTTTAAAAGTAAGCCTCTCTTCATAGCAAAGAGGACTGACACGTGACTCTTCTTCTACCCTTTATTTACCATTCGTCAAGATTCAAAAGTCTTTTGTGTTCTCTTTCTCTTGACAACCAAGTAGGCAAACAGTCTAAGCTTTACAGGAGGCTTTAGCCAACAAATAAGAACAATGGAAGGTGAAGGTGAATAAGCTGGGTTTTTGTGAGGGAGAATATTAAATGTAGAACACTGCTGTGTTCTTGTTTATTTCTACTTTTTTTATTGGAATGTTAGTTCTTGGGGAAATATTTATGTACGGTTTACTATGTATGTATTATTTGTAGGTACTGATTAGTTTCTGGAAAAGTTCATTGGTTCTGCTAATGCAGGGTCACTTTAGAACATATATAAGCAATGACCGTGGTATCGTTTGCTATAATCTCTCTATCTTTCACTGTTTTTCTCTTATATATATATATATATATATATATATATATATATATATATATATATATATATATATATATATATATATATAAATAATATATATGTGTGTGTTTATATTTACATTATATATACGTATATATGTATGTGTGAAGATATATATATATATATATATATATATATATATATATATATATATATATATATATATATGTGTGTGTGTGTGTTTGTGTGTGTATTAAATCTAAATTATATATATATGTGTGAATATATATATATATATATATATATATATATATATATATATATATATGCATATATATATATATATATATATATATATATATGTAATGATACAGAAACAAATAGAGAGAAAAAAATAAAACAAACGATGGTACTGTTATCTTTCATATATCGTCTAACGAAACTCTACAGTTATGAAAACATTACACACCCTTATATCAACGCAATTTTTACAGCAAATCAGTCATTTTCCGTACGACCTAATCTAATGTAACTGTTACCTATTCATTAATTCCTCAATCTCTTTCAACGGCATATCCAATTCATTATACTTTACCAGCATCTTTGATATTGTTTCTATTTTAATTTTATCATAGGTTTTTCCAAAATTCACTAAATCCACATACTCCTTTTTTCTTCAAGTTCAAAACATTCAACGTCATATTGCGATAAGTCCAGCGTTGCCAAGTTTGGCCTCTTTTCAGGCCAAAAAAGCTTAAATTTAGCCTTTTTAAAAATTGGTTAGCCTTTACTGATATCATAAAAAGGTATGCCTTTTAAATACTATATATTTGACCTTTTTCTACCAAATGGTTGGCCTTTTAAAGCCCATGTTGATTAAAAGTTGGCCTTTTCTCTTTTAGAAAACCTGGCAACCCTGGCGATAACCACTAATCATAGGAAAGGATGAATAGTTCAGAATTGCAAAGCAAACGTGTTTCATTCTATAGTCAAATTCTTTTAGCGATGCAGATTTGCACCGACTCGCAGCGGTGCCCTTTTAGCTCGGAAATTTTTCCTGGTCGCTAATTGGTTAGAATTATATCGTCCAACCAATCAGCGATCAGGAAACTTTTCCGAGCTAAAAGGGCACCGCTGCGAGTCGGTGCAAACCTGCATCGCTAGAAGAAATTGACTATAGTCAAGGCAATGCCTTTTGGACCAGGAAAAAAAAAAAAAAAAAACTAAAACTAATGCCGGGACAAACATTTGATCCAAAATGCCACTCTCTCGTCAAACACTTATTACTCAATCTCTATTAGTCTCCCTAGCATATAACTTACCCTCTTAATTAAAATACAACCCTACACATGTCTTTGCCTTTGTTTATGTCTTTTACCTCTTTTAGCCTTATTTTTCATTTAGCTGAAAATTAACACAGTATCTTGCCCAAATTGAAATAAATTTTTACCTCATAACGGGATCGAACCCTAGTCTCTTCTATTGGAGCTTCTGGTGGCGTGAGGCGAAAATGCGTTTTCATTATGAATTAGAAATTAATTTCTTTTTGAGCAATATATTGTGTTGATTTTCATCCGTATATTGAGTCATTATTATTATTATTATTATTATTATTATTATTATTATTATTATTATTATTTTTATTATTATTAAGCTATAACCCTAGTTGAAAAAGCAAGGTCAAAGGTTCCAACAGGGAAAAATAGCCCAGCGAATAAAGGAAATAAGGAAATGAATAAACAATATGAGAAATAATGAACAATTAATAAAATATTAAGGGTAATTCGAATGAAAAGCTATGAATTAGGCCATCC
>NC_090767.1:7398405-7405905 GCF_036898095.1 Palaemon carinicauda
TTTTATCTTTTATTTGTCTTGTGGTCTTCGACTTTGAATATATATATTTATATACATATATATAATATATATACATACATATATATACATATATATCTATATATATCTATATATATATCTATATATATATATATATATATAGATAGATAGATAGATAGATAGATATATGTAACAGTATATGTGCTACTCTTTGTTTGTACATATATTTTCACCCTGAAATTAATCAAATCTTGATTTTATATTTTCGTCTCTTTGGAAATCAACTAGAAGCATAAACAGCTATATATATTCAAAATGCGTCTGCGTTCTCTATTAGTCATAGTAACCCCCGAGATGAAGCTGGCTATATGGCAGCGCTCCTTTGTGTTCCTGGGGGGAAACCTTGTGGACACATTCTTATAAGACAATGAGAATTTTTTCAGTTTCGTGTCGGGGCATTTTGATCTATTCCCATTAGGCAGATTGGTGTGGGGTTTTGGGGGGTGGGCCGGGGGGGGGGTCCTTATATAATAATTCCCTGTGTTTTCAAGACACTTATCAACCACAGTCTTGAAGTTGATAAACTTCTTGGGTAATAATATCTGATAACGGTATATTATTATTATTATTATTATTATTATTATTATTATTATTATTATTATTATTATTATTACAAGCTAAGCCATAACCCTAGTTGGAAAAGCAGGATGCTATAATCCCAGAGGCTCCAATAGGGAAAATAGCCCAGTGAAGAAAGGAAAAATAAAAATAGAATAATTTAAGAAGAGTAACATTAATATAAACATTTCCTATATAAACTAAAAATACTTTAACAAAACAAGAGGAAGAGAAATAAGATAGAATGTCGTGCCCGAGTGCACCTTCAAGCAAGAGAACTCTAACCCAAGACTGTGGAAGACCGTGGTACAGAGGTTATGGCACTACCCAAGACTAGAGAACAATGGTTTGAATTTGGAGTGTCCTTCTCCTAGAAGAGCTGCTTACCATAGCTAAAGAGTCTCTTCTACCCTTACCAAGAGGAAAGTAGCCACTGAACAATTACAGTGCAGTAGCCCTTTGAGTGATTGATTGATTGATTTAAAGTTTTCAGGCATCCTGACATCTAAGGTCACTGACGCCGAACCCTTAAGTGAAAAAGATATGTTGTCAGGTGTATGAGGACAGAGGAGAATATGTAAAGAATATGCCATACTATTCAGTGTGGACGTGCGTAGGCAAAGGAAAAATGAAACGTAACTAGAGAGAAGGATCCAATGTAGTACCATCTGGCCAGTCTTTAGCCTATAACTCTCTAGCGGTAGTATCTCAACGGGTGACTGGTGCCCCGGCCAACCTACTACCTATAATAATAATAAAGAAAACGCACTTCATAAATCATCATATCCGAATATCTAAATAAAAAACTATTATTTCATTTACTGAGTGAGATATTGCCTTGTCTATGAATAAGTCTGCTACCAATAGAGTATTATATTACGGGTTTTCCTTTTTTTTCACTGTTTCTATAAGCCCATCAGTTATAGAATAAGGGTTGTTAATATCTACAAATTAACCAACACTGTTATATATAGTTTTATCTTTTCTGGGAGGAATAGAAAAATATTATAGCTCTTCTGCTTGGCTTTTTTCCAATAAGAAACGTGATATTCAAAATAGTGTATTTCAGTCACAAGCAGGGGACTACGAAGAAACATAATATACAGAAGAGGTATTGAAATCACAAGCCTGGGGGAGACTACAATGGTAAAAACAGCAAAATATGATCACATTTTGGCAATGAATTTAACAATTAAACAATGTCAGATTTAAATACAGGTATGAATCTTTCTTGACATCAAATATCTATGTAATTGGTATCATTCTACAACAGCTTAATTTCCCAATCTCTCTAGCTATGGTAAGCAGCTCTTCTAGGAGGAGGACACTCCAAAATCAAACCATTGTTCTCTAGTCTTGGGTAGTGCCATAGCCTCTGTACCATCATCTTCCCCTGTCTTGGGTTAGAGTTCTCTTGCTTGAGGGTACACTCGGGCACGCTATTCTATCTTATTTCTCTTCCTCTTGTTTTATTAAAGTTTTTTCTAGTTTATGTAGGAGATATTTATTTTAATGTTGTTACTGTCCTTGGAATATTCTATTTTTCCTTGTTTCCTTTCGTCACTGGGCTATTTTCCCTGTTGGGGCCCCTGGGCTTACAGCATCTTCCTTTTCTAAATATGGTTGTAGCTTAGCAAGTAATAATAATAATAATAATAATAATAATAATAATAATAATAATAATCACTTTCCCCAACAGAAACGGATAGTAAATTACAGAGTCAGAGACAGAAACGTTAGTCTGTAGGCCTTTTGGAAAGGAACTGGGCCTCATAAGGTATATGGTCTCCCAAAGTGCTCGATTTGCAATTTCTTTAAAGATAGATAATGAAAAAAATTACGAGAATACAAAAACAACAATATATGCTCTGTTAGAAAACAGGCATATACCATGGCATAAAGCAAATGAGGAGTCTTTCAAAAAAATAAAAATATCTTCGATAAGTGTGTCATTTCATTGCGTACTTTTCATATGGCATGAATGGTCAAAATGACCCACAGAAATTTATAAATGTTACCCATTTGCTAATAATTATCTTGCAATAGTTTCTTTGACTGTGTTTGTCATTGTTCAATTTACAAGTACACAAAAGCTTGATATGAAATATTATTTAGTAAGAGAATTTCAAAGCAGCAAGCTTCGCTGGGATCTCTGAAGACCCCACTTAGCAGGCCGCATCTCCTGGATATATATTCATAATTTATCAGATTCTTGATATTATTCATCATGTCTTTTCCTCTTATTGAAGATCAACCTACCTCTGGGGATGATATCGATACATGTAGTGATATATCTGACAGCAGTGACTGAACAACTAATACTTACTTTCATATTCAATTCCTGTCATACATTTCTGCTTTCTATATTCAAATTTTATATCATTTTTGGCAATTCCTCCCATGATTCACTAAACAGAACTATGTCATCTGCAAATCTTAAGGTGTTAAGACCAATTAAGGTATTCCACATTAATATGACCTCCTACAGTTTCCCAATCTAAATTCTTAAAAGCTTCTTGTAAGCATGCTATGAATAATTTAGGAGAGATGTGGTCTCCTTGTCTAACTTCTTTCTTGATTTGGATTTTCTCACTATCTTTATGTAGTTATAGGAGAGCTGTACTTCCTGTATAGATGTCTTCAAGAATTCTAACATAAGATTCATCTATTCCTATTATTTGAAGGGCTTTCATTACTGCTGAAGTTTTGACAGAATCAAAAGCTTTCTCATAGTCTATAAATGACATACATTGTGGATTGTCATATTCTGTTGTTCTTCCAGTAGCTGATTGATTACATGGATAAAGTCGGTTGCTGAATACCCTCTTCTAAATCCTACCTGCTCTCTTGGTTGATTAAAATCTAGCTATCATTCTACTCTGCCTAATATGATCTGTGTAAATATTTTATATATTACCGAGAGTAAACTTATGGAGCGATAATTTTTCAAGTCTTTTGTGTCTCCCTTTTTGTGAATTAGTATAATGATAAAGTTTTTTTCCAAGCTATAGGCATAGAACATTCTTACTGACATTTTGTGTAAAGTTCAGCGGGTTTTACTAGTAAAAAAGCTCCGCTATCTATTATTGAATCAATTGTTAGGCTATCGTCTGCTGTTGCTCTGCCTCTTTTCATGCCTTTTAATGATTTCATATTTTCTCCTATTGTTACCGTTTGATACCGGCTCAGGTGTTTCATTATTTCTATTGGCAAAGTTATTTCTTAATAAGGTATTTCTCTTGGGCCTAAACAACTTTACACAATATTTTCGTCTCCAGTATTTACTAACATTTAACTCTTGCTTATTTAAGTCATAACACGAGCTATTCAAAATTTCTGACATTAGTTGAGATCCAAAATGTATTCGCTAAAGCAATGTAGTTTATCAAAGAACAATCATAAGATGGCAGTTTTTTTTTTTTTTTTTTTTCAAGTGAATGAACAACACATAACATACATACCAGGTATAGCTTGGACCTGTCTTGTAAGTGAATGCATAGTTATTTACCAAATAAAAAATACGGTATGGTGGTGGGAAAAGTCAACCTTGAAAACACAAAAAAATAGCATTGTATAGAAATCCTCTGCAATTTTTATCACTCCATTTCTTTTGTTGGTAATATTTCGATTTTCATCCTTTAAAGCAAATATCTGCTAGCACCCTGCTCCAAGTCTTCTTTTTATCAATCTGTTGCTTCTTCCTTTCTTTAGTGTTTCCTCAAATTGGGTCTGATTGTGTTTACGAATGTGTTGGGGTTTTTAGTTTGTTTATTGTTTTGGACAGTTTTTCTAAATCTATTTCGTATCTCTTGGGTTTTATCTTCATTTCCAATCATTTTATTAGGCTTTTGTATTTTCTGATAGTTTTTCTTGATCTTATTTAGGAACACTTCCACCGATATCTTCAATTTATAATTTTTATTCAGTTATTATTATTATCATTATTATTATTATTATTATTATTATTATTATCATCATTATTATTATCATTATTATTATTAATTGCTAAGCTACCACCCTAGTTGGAAAAGCAGGATGCTATAAGCCCAGGGGCTCCAACAGGGAAAATAGCCCAGTGAGGAAAAGAAACAAGGAAAAATAAAAATTTAAGAAGAGTAACAACATTAAAATAAATATCTCCTATATAAACTATAAAAACTTTAACATAACATGGTGAAGAGAAACAAAACAGAACAGTGTGCCCGAGTGTACCCTCAAGCAAGAGAACTCTAACCCAAGACAGTCGAAGACCATGGTACAGAGGCTATGGCACCACCCAAGACTAGAGAACAATGGTTTGATTTTGGAGTGTCCTTCTCTTAGAAGAGCTGCTGACCATAGCTAAAGAGTCTCTTCTTCCCTTAACAAGAGGAAAGTGGCCACTGAACAATTATAGTTCAGTAACTCCTTGGGTGAAGAATTTTTTTAGTAATCTCAGTGTTGTCAGGTGTATGAGGACAGAGGAGAATGTGTAAAGAATAGGCCAGACTAATCGGTGTGTGTGGGTAGGCAAACGGAAAATGAACCGTAACGAGAGAGAAGGATCCAATGTAGTACTGTCTGGCCAGTCAAAGGACCCCTTAACTCTCTAGCGGTAGTATCTCAACGGGTGGCTGGTGCCCTATCCAACCTACTACCTGTAATTAATCCTGCAATTCTATGTCTAGTACTACTTTTTTTTCTTTTTTTTATTATTTATTTATATTTTTTTATGAAAAACCCACTCCATTGTCTCTGTTCCTTTCTTGTTCTCAGAGGCGAAATATGTGACCCTCTTTTAACTCTATATAAGATTCCCCAGTTCTGATTTCGCTCAATTTATTTCTCTCAGCTCTTCTGATAACACAGCGAGATTTTCCTTTGACAGGGCCCTGTCATTGTATGTGTGTTCGTATATATGTATGTACATATATATATATATATATATATATATATTTATATATATATATATGTATGTATGTACGTATGTATATGTATATATATATATATATATATATATATATATATATATATATATATATATATACAGTCAGCGCGGATCGCTCTGTCCGGGCAGCATCCGCCGTGCATTCATTTTGGTCCTCTTCTTGACCTCCAAAAGTCATTGAGGAACGCTATCTGCTAAATTAGGAAGAATTTCTGCAGGTATTTCAGCCCACACTTTATGGGGCGCCGCCTCGAGAAGTGTGATGTTTGTCGTAACTTCTTTACGAAGGCGGGCTTTAACTATCGCCCAAAGGTTCTCAATGGGCGAAATATCAGGACTTTGACCTGGCCAATCAGTAATATAGTCAACTTCGCTATTTTCAAGCCACTTTTTCACTTTCTTAGCCGTATTGCAAGGGGCACCCTCCTGCTGAAAAATTTCAGCTCCTGTAGTCGCAAAACAATCCGCTAAATTTTCCTTCAAAATGCTCAAATATCGGTCAGCATTAACCGTTATGCCTTTAGGCAAAACAGCAAGGCTTGGGGCACCACCGTAGGCAAACGTACCCCATACCATAAGCGATGCTGGGTGCTTTACTGTCTTGGCCGTCAAGTTAGGCTTAAGAGGATCTGACCCCTTTCGCCTCCACACTTTTTTCCCGGTCGTCTCACTCACACAAAAGGTTGCTTCGTCACTCCAAGGTCCAATCCTTGTATGTCTTGGCAAAAGCAACCCTCCTCTTTCTCTGTCTCTCAGTTAAAGCGGGCTTCTTTCTCGCAATCACTTTCTCGTAGTCGAGGCGCTTCGACAGGTTTTCCTGAATCGTACGAACACTGACGTCGCTCAACAATTTAGGGTTCTGTTCTTTCAGTTGCTTAGCCGTTAATGTAGGATTTTCTTCTAGGCTTCGCTTTAAAATCACTAAGGTACGATTAGGAATCTTTCGGGGGGGGGGGGGGAACCAGCATGGGAGTGAGAAGGGATCTCGTCGCTATCCCCTTCCTTGAACTTGGCCACCAAGCGCCGCACTGTCCTCTCGTTCACGCCAGTATTCTTCACTATTTCCTTTGTTTGCAGACCTAACTTATGACAAGTTATGACTCTAACAATGTCATCGTGACTTGCACGGGGTCTAGACATCACTGGGGGGGGGGGGGTTGATAGATAAAAATGCCACGCGAACTCACAAAAGAACGATTGCAACTCGGCCCTCTCAACCTGACATGACCTCACTCCACGACTTCAGGAAACACAATGACTAGTTTCCACCTGCACAGATATGTAGATGCCAACTTGTATAAAAAGATGCCCATTATCAATTTGTCACAATCGATTTTTTCCCCGATGAACCCCATGCCTCCGATTTACGTGGAACGCTGTGTCCGGCCCACTACCCGGACACAGCGATCCGCGCTGACTATATATATATATATATATATATATATATATATATATATAATATATATATGTGTGTGTGTGTGTGTGTGTGTGTGTGTAGTATTACTGATGGTATATGAAGATTATAAATCAAAACGACATTTCCAAGATTCGTTGTGTTCATTCAGAGATTGAAGGTTTTTCCTTCAAGACAATAAATTTCCAGTAGAAGATGTTTGAAATAGTTGAAACAATATTTACAAAGTAGATAATTTTTGTCAAATCTGAAATTTATTTCCTATTTTCATTCGTGTAATATATAAGATCTTCCCGGAAATTTGGTTTATTATTTTGTTTAGTAATATGAAAATTGTAATTGGCTGAAAAAAATCCCATTAATATTTTCACTAAAATTATCCTTTTGTTAATAATATTGACCACTAATTAATTATCTCTCTCTCTCTCTCTCTCTCTCTCTCTCTCTCTCTCTCTCTCTCTCTCTCTCTCTCTCATTCATAAATCCGTAAAAACATGCCATATTTTTCAAAGTATCTCATATATATATATATATATATATATATATATATATATATGTATGT
>NC_090767.1:7420905-7433405 GCF_036898095.1 Palaemon carinicauda
TTGATCGGGACACGAACCCCAGTCTGGCGTTCACCAATCAGGGACGTTACCACATCGGCCACCACAATGGAACTAATGAGTTTGATCGGAACACGAATCCCAGTCTGGCATTCACCAGTCACGTCGGCCACCACAATGGAACTAACGAGTTTGATCGGGACACGAATCCCAGTCTGGCGTTCACCAGTCAGGGACGTTACCACATCGGCCACCCCATTGGAACTAACGAGTTTGATCGGGACACGAATCCCAGACTGGCGTTCACCAGTCAGGGACGTTACCACATCGGCCACCACAATGGAACTAACGAGTTTGATCGGGACTCGAATCCCAGTCTGGCGTTCACCAGTCAGGGACGTTACCACATCGGCCACCCCATTGGAACTAACGTGTTTGATCGGGACACGAATCCCAGACTGGCGTTCACCAGTCAGGGACGTTACCACATCGGCCACCACAAGGGAACTAACGAGTTTGATCGGGACACGAATCCCAGTCTGGCGTTCACCAGTCAGGGACGTTACCACATCGGCCACCCCATTGGAACTAACGAGTTTGATCGGGACACGAACCCCAGTCTGGCGTTCACCAATCAGGGACGTTACCACATCGGCCACCCCATTGGAACTAACGAGTTTGATCGGAACACGAATCCCAGTCTGGCGTTCACCAGTCAGGGACGTTACCACATCGGCCACCACAATGGAACTAACGAGTTTGATCGGGACACGAATCCCAGACTGGCGTTCACCAGTCAGGGACGTTACCACATCGGCCACCCCATTGGAACTAACGAGTTTGATCGGGACACGAATCCCAGACTGGCGTTCACCAGTCAGGGACGTTACCACATCGGCCACCACAATGGAACTAACGAGTTTGAGTGGGACTCGAACCCCAGTCTGGCCATCACCAATTAGGGACGTTACCACATCGGCCACCACAATATTTTCAAATCGATTTCTGTGTTTGCTCAGTATATCTCCTTAGATATCACATAAGAATTCCTTGATATTTATTTTCTCGGATTAAAGTTATCTTCCGTGAACTTCAGTGGGTTTAAACAAATCCTATCGCAAATATTGTGACATTGGAAGTTTAAAACGCTCTTGTTATCTGAGTAACTCCTCTGTGATTGAATACCGTAAAGAATCATTAAGACATTTTTAATTGCCTTAAATTCAGACTGCTAAACGATGTTTTTTTTTAGAAATGTTCATTAGTTCAAACTTGCAGCGAATGTTTATATGTTGAACAGGCTAACATAAGTCTCTATTCATAGTTTATATATAAAAGATCTATTTTGATGTTTTTACTATTTTGAAAATATTTTATATTATTTGTTCATTACTTCTCTTGTAGTTTATTACCTTATTTCCTTTCCTCACTGGGCTATTTTTCCTTATTGGAGCTGCTCTTGGCTTCATTCTTCTTTTCCAACTAGGGTTGTAGCTTAGCACGTAATAATAATAATAATAATAATAATAATAATAATGCCATTTACCTTTCGTGTGTGTTGGCAGCCCTTTTCTGAAATAAAAGATTAACCTCTCTCTCTCTCTCTCTGTATCTCTCTCTCTCTCTCTCTCTCTCTCTCTCTCTCTCTCTCTCCGCATAAACACGAATCCTTCTTAAAACCTTGGGTTGAGATTTCGTGTTTACTTATATATTTTGAGTAGAGAGAGAGAGAGAGAGAGAGAGAGAGAGAGAGAGAGAGAGAGAGAGAGAGAGATTTCATACAATCGTAGAAAGGTAATGGTCAGTGAACATCTGTCAACTGCAGCGCCTATAGCCAGGCCGTTCCGAGTTGGTCTCCATTTACGCGGCTTTCCATTTACACGTTCTAATCTTCAGCCATTACGACACGATTCCTCCCTGCGCTTCACGTTGGTCCCCGTTATCTCACGCCAGCTCTTCCAAGGCAGTTTCTTATCTTTCTCAGAAGTGAGGTTTATTTTAAAATGACAAATGACGGAGAACGTGCGAAGAATTTATTTCTTGCTGGGTGATATATCACTTGGAAAAATCAAACACACACTATATATATATATATATATATATATATATATATATATATATATATATATATATATCTTCTGCTACTCCGATTGACGCAAATGGCCTAGGTTAGGTTACGCCAGTCGTTTCTATTTCTAGCACAGACAAATTTATCTTATGCCTCTTGTTTATATTTTCTAGTTAATAGAGTTGGAAACAGCGCAATTCAAATGTCAACTAAATACTGCAACAATAACAACAACAACAACAGATACATCCGTTTCTTGTCCATTGCAAGACAAAGGCTTCAGACATGTGGCCAGTTTTCATCACCGCGCTGGCCAGTGGTGATTGATCACGATAGGAGATTTTTTGTCTGATCGCTCACAGCAAACCAACATAATATTTAAAAAAAAAAATTAAAAAAAATAGCAGATGGAAGCAAAAACATTCAAATCCAATTCCAGATATTGTAAAATTTTGGGGACTCATATTAGCCAACTAAATCAATTGGAAAGAACATATCAACTCGATATGTAATAATGCTCTCAACCTAATGGTGAAATTATCTCATACAGTATTGGGTGCTAGAAGATCAGCTTTACTGATGATACATAAAGCAAAACAACTTTTCACACAAGAGATCAGACAGTTATTATTATTATTATTTTTATTATTATTATGCTAAGCCACAACCCTCGTTGGAAAAACAGGATGCTATAAACCCAGGGGCCCCAACAGGGAAAATAGCCCAGCGAGAAAAGGAAACAAGTAACAACATATTTGCTACATCTTCAAATATGAATGACTGAGTGAAATTGATTTGACGTGGGAAACCAACTGTTTTACAAACAACATTTAAGAGACAATCATAATGATTGAAAGTTTTATATGTGTATATATATATATATATATATATATATATATATATATATATATATATATGTATATATATATATATATATATATATATATATATGTATATATATATATATATATATATATACATATATATACATATATATATATATATATATATATATATATATATATATATATATATATATATATTAATATCCATTTCACAATAACAAAAGAAGTATTCAAATTTTATAAATATACTGAACATATTTGAAAGAACTGTCCAAAAATATTAAGAAACATGTCTATAATGGTATCCATAACTACTTAGAATGGAAATAATTATTAAAAAATAACATAAGAAAAAGCCAATGTTGAAGTTGAGATATCTTCATTAACAATGCACAGTAGTTTACGTAGTGTACAGTACAAAGATCAGCATCAATAAGGAGATTTGATGCTTCAGTTGCTTATAAGCATAAGGATAAGGATAGGGAAGTGGGGAATATGGGGAAAGGAAGAGTATGTTGACCAGGCTGACACGAGTCTTTTTATAGTTTATATATGACATATCTGTTTTTGACGTTGTTAATAGTTTATATAGGACATATCTGTTTTGACGCTGTTACTGTTTTTAGAATGATATATTGTTAATTTAGTCTCATCATTTATTTATTTCCTTATTTCCTTTCCTCACTGGGCTATTTTTCCCTATTGGAGCCTTTGGGCTTATAGCATCTTGCTTTTCCAACTAGGGTTGTAGTTTGGCTAGTAATAATAATAATAATAATAATAATAATAATACAATCCAGTTTATAGCCCGAAGGCAGGTACTCGGGATGGGAAAGAATTAGGAAAAAGGGAGAAAGAGAAGTACAGGAGAAAAATAAAAGAGAGGGGCAGACCCTCTTGCGATGTTCAATTGCTTGTTGAATAAGATATCCTCTTTATACCCATAGAGTAAATCCCTGCATTTGTGCAACTTGCACATCAAAGCGATCAGGTCTGTTTTGGAGATATTGCTGAACAAAGGGCTTGAGAACTAAGAAACAATGAGGTAGAATCCGTTTGATGATATAGCGCTTTCAGATCCAATCTTATTCGGTGTGACAAGGGATTTAAAGATTAAAGATCCTATTTTGATTTAAAGATCCTATCTGGATTTTAAGGTCCTATCTGGATTGGAAGATCCTATTTGGATTTGAAGATCCTATCTAGATTTAAAGATCCTACCTGGATTTAAAGATATTCTCTGGATTTAAATATCCTATCAGGATTTGAAGATCCTATCTGGATAAAAAGATCCTATATGAATTTAAGGATCATATCTGGATTTAAAGATCCTATCTGGATTTAAGGTTCCTATCTGGATCTAAAGATCCTATCTGTATTTAGAGATGCTTTTTGGCTTTTAAAGATCCTACCTGGATTTAAAGATTCTATTTGGATTTTAAAGGCCTTATCTGGATTTAAAACTCATATCTGGATTTGAAGATCCTATTTGGTTTTTAAAAATCCTATCTGGATTTAAAGATTCTATCTGTATTTATTGATCCTATCTGGATATAAAGATCCTATCTGGATTTAAAAATCCTATCTGGATTTAAAGATCCTATCTCGATTTGAAGATCCTATTTGGCTTTTAAAGATCCTGTCTGGATATAAAGCTCTTATTTGGATTTAAAGATCTTATCTCGATTTAAAGATCCTATCTCGATTTGAAGATCCTATTTGGCCTTTAAAGATCCTATCTTGATCTAAAGATCCTATCTGGATTTAAAGATGCTTTTTGGTTTTTAAAGATCCTATTTGGATTTTAAAGGCCTTATCTGGATTTAAAGATCCTATCTGGATTTAAGAATCATATCTGGATTTAAGAATCATATATGGATTTAAAGATCCTATCTGGATTTAAAGATCCTATCTGGATTTGAAGATCCTATTTGGCGTTTAAAGATCCTTTCTGGATTTAAAGATTCTATCTGTATTTAGAGATCCTATCTGGATTTAAAAATCTGGATTTAAAGATCCTATTTGGCTTTTAAAGATCTATCTGGATATAAAGATCCTATCTGGATTTAAAGATCCTATCTGGATTTGAAGATCCTATTTGGCGTTTAAAGATCCTTTCTGGATTTAAAGATTCTATCTGTATTTAGAGATCCTATCTGGATTTAAAAATCTGGATTTAAAGATCCTATTTGGCTTTTAAAGATCTATCTGGATATAAAGATCCTATCTGGATTTAAAGATCCTATCTGGATTTAAGAATCATATCTTGATTTAAAGATCCTATCTGGATTTAAAGATCCTATTTGGATTTGAAGATCCTATTTGGCTTTTAAAAATCCTATCTGGATTTAAAGATTCTATCTGTATTTATAGATCCTATCTGGATATAAAGATCCTATCTGGATTTAAAAATCAGATCTGGATTCAAAGATCCTAACTCGATTTGAAGATCCTATTTGTCCTGTAAAGATCCTATCTGGATATAAAGATCCTATCTTGATGTAAAGATCCTATCTGGATTTATAGATCCTTTTTGGAATTAAAGATCCTATCTCGATTTAAAGATCCTATCTGGATTTGAAGATCCTATTTGGCTTTTAAAGATCCTGTCTGGATATGAAGATCTTATCTGGATTTAAAGATCCTATTTGGCTTTTAAAGATCCTGTCTGGATTTAAAAATCATATCTGGATTTAAAGATCCTACCTGGATTTAAAAAACCTATCTGGATTTATAGATCTCATTTGGCTTTTAAAGATCCTGTCTGGATTTAAAGATTCTATCTGTATTATAGATCCTATCTGGATATAAAGATCCTATCTGGATTTATAGATCCATCTTAGAATTAAAGATCCCATCTGAATTTAAAGAACCTATCTGGATTTAAAAATCCTACCGGGATTTAAAGATCCAGTCTGGATTTGAAGATTGTATCTGGATTTAAAGATCCTATCTGGATGTATAGATCCATTTTGGAATTAAAGATCCTACCTGGATTTAAAGATCCAATCTGGATTTGAAGATCCTATCTGGATATAAAGATCTTTTTTTGCTAATTCTTCAACAAAAGAGCTTTATAGGTTGACACATTAAAAATCACGAAATTATTTTCAGTTATGTCCTATTACAATGAACCTTATTTAAAGAAATTTTCCTCCACCTTGGATCACAAAGAAAACTAGAATATGCTACATTTTTTTTTTATTTATCAAAGAAATATAACTATACTCTGAGTCACCATGAACAATTTACACCAGACCACATTTACAGGAAAGGTCCCCATTATGCAATATACACAAATTACTCAAAATATCGTCGGGTTCAACTTCACTTAATCCTCTCGTATTTTACCTGATCAGAATGCTACACAACGCAACATCTCTTCTTTTGTTGGCTCATTAAGCGCTGGGTCCTCTCTGGTGTTTGTGCGTTTCGAGGATTAAGCCACTTATCCTCTGAATAGACGTGGGAGGAATAAGGACGTGATGTACTGAACGTGACGTTGGATTTATTACGATCTCCTTTTAATAAATTGGGAACAGTCAATTTCTTGTGGTAATACTGGAATAACCCAAAATGAATTCTAAATGCAAGTATGTGTGAATGTTTCCTTTTTAATAAAGACAATGTCAAATTCTCCAATTTTTAATAAATCATAAGTTAAAAAAATGTGTGAATGTTCTCTTTTTTTACAAAAGCCAACGTTGATTTAAAATTACTAAGGATACTAAGCTCTAAATGCAAGTATGTTCGAATGTTTCCTTTTTAATAAAGACAATGTCAAATTCTAATTCTCCAATTTTTAATAAATCATAAGTTCAAAAATGTGTGAATATTCTGTTTTTACAAAAGCCAACGTTAATTTAAAATTACTAAGGATACTAAACTCTAAATGCAAGTATGTTCGAATGTTTCCTTTTTAATAAAGACAATGTCAAATTCTAATTCTCCAATTTTTAATAAATCATAAGTTCAAAAATGTGTGAATGTTCTTTTATTAAAGCCAACGTCAATTTAAAATTCCTAAGGATACTCATTTTCATAAAAATAAGAATAATGATTTCGACGTCAATGAGGATTTGAAAATAAACATTCGGGATAAGGGGGCATTAAAATTCGGAAAGATATTCACTGTCATAAAAGTGAGACAGGATTAATGATTTTTGTGTCAGTGAGGATGTGAAATTAAACATTCGGAAAAATCATGAACCCCAATTGAGATTATGAAGTGGACGAGAATAATTTCGTAAATCTGATTGAAGATTTCAATGTTTGTTCATTTGCATGGAAATTTTTGCAAGATTCCCTTATGATTTCTAAGTTGCAGACCTTAAAAGTGCTGGCAACAATAGCAAATGAATAATGAGCCATCTTACAAAACCCCGTAGATGTATGATGATTCATCATCATCTCCTCCTACGCCTATTGACGCAAAGGGCCTCGGTTAGATTTCGCCAGTCGTCTCTATCTTGAGCTTTTAATTCAATACTTCTCCATTCATCATTTCTTACTTCGCGCTTCATAGTCACCAGTCATGTAGTACTGGGCCTTCCAACTCTTGTGGACCCCAGCTGAACGTTTGGTGAATTAATCTCTCTTAGGGAGTGCGAAGAGGATGCCCAAACCATCTCCATCTACCCCTCATCATGATCTCATCCATATATGATTATGGTATGTAGATATATATTTAGGAGTATCTCAATTTCATCTATTCAGTTGTCATCGGCATGATTAAATGTATTTTTTAATTTACAAATATAAAGGAAGAAATTCTTCTAATGTATAATGCAGCTCTCTCTCTCTCTCTCTCTCTCTCTCTCTCTCTCTCTCTCTCTCTCTCTCTCTCTCTCTCTCTCATTATCAGTAATATTATCATTCCATTCGTTAATAACTACATATACTCTTTATGCTAATTTTCCCTCGTAGTTCCACATGTCACAATCGCATTAATTCTTAGATATCAAATATGTGTATATATATATATATATATATATATATATATATATATATATATATATATATATATATATATATATATGTATGTATGTATATATATACATACATATATATATATATATATATATATATATATATATATATGCACACATTTACACATATTTGTATGTATATATATATATATATATATATATATATATATATATATATATATATATACATGCTTATGTATATTAATATGAATTCTTATCTGTTATTGTATCAATTGAATTCTATTAATAGCCTACTTATGTTCCCTCTGCCACCCTTTTAGGTTGACGAAGTGCTATTAGAATAAAGGGTATAATCATAGACGCACCCATACCTTATTATGTCAAGAAATATATTTTTATTACATTACTAGCGGAACCCGTGTAAGTTAAACGAAATGATATTTTCAATACTAATTATCGTGTTCATAACTTATACATGTTTGAATAAAATGTGAATTGATTTGACTTGTATATTTATTTAAAAAAAATTAGCAATACATGAATAGGGAAAACTATATAAGATGTGCTTTGGTTAAGTAATCAAAGTCTAATGTGAATTTGTAAGAGTATACCATGAAATTATTTCCGTTTTTTTTAAAGCGTGACAAAATAAATAACACGCACGCTATCGTATTAATATATAGATGATATCAATACTTTCTGACTTTTTTTATTTATTACTTAGTACGATTACTATTTACTTCAAGAGCAGCTCAAATGTATTATGTATTCTTATTGCAATGGTTGTTTGGCAAGTGCTAATAATCCAGTTTTCCAGATATGTTTGAAGGGCGAACATAATCACTACAATATAATAGAGAAAGAGTCTCTCTCTCTCTCTCTCTCTCTCTCTCTCTCTCTCTCTCATATATATATATATATATATATATATATATATATATATATATATATATATAAATGTATATATACACAGTATATATCATATAGCCTAAATATATATATATATATATATATATATATATATATATATATATATATATATATACATATATATATATATATATATATATATATATATATATATATATATATATATATATATATATATATATATATATATATATATGTACAGTATATATCTCCAGCCACGGTCAGCTCTTCCCGTCCCTCTATTGCGGGTAGTGAAAGTAGTCATACCAAGGTGGCGTCATTTATGACGGGTTACGTACACTAGTAGATAATATTAAATTTAATCTTCAACTTTTCAACAATTCTAAACTCTTTCTCTGATGTTCATAATTCCACTTAATTAACGGTCAAAGTTTGTTGTTATCTATCAATAGAGGGAAACACATTTACTGTACATTAACAACATTCATTCTTGTTTACCTCATGTAAAAATAGTTTTGTGCCGAAGGTTGTTAGATGCTCCTCTTAACATCTTTTGTAAAGATAAATTATGTTTCAGCTACGACTAGAGGTACACTTGGTAGAGCGCAGACCTCCGCCGCGGCAGTTTATTTCTCGACCATTTGCTCGACTTGGACCTGGACCTTTGTTCTTAACATGTATTAGTTAGTGTGGATTTTCATACTCTCAAATATGAACCAAGTTTGAAGTCTCTGTGACAACGATGTCCAAACTTATGGCTCATTACGTGAATTGGACATTTTGCTTGACCGTGACCCTGACCTTTAATCTTGACCTTCCAAAATTAAATCATTTCCAGCTTTTTACACAACAGTTAATCCCTGTAAGTTATATTACTTTACAACTTAAATTGTGGACAGGAAGATGTTCACAAACAAACACACACAAATAGTGGGTAAAACGTAACCTCCTTCCAACTTCCTTGGTGTAGGTAATTTCAGGCTAATGTGAAGAGACGTAATAATAGCTACTCTAAATAGTTAGAAATATTCCTTCAGCTTTTGGGAGGATAACTTCCCTTCCTCTTTCCTACTGTAAGAGTACCAGACGTGGTAAAGGAGAATAGAAAATGAATGTCATGAGATATAAGTACCAAAATGCCATTAAGGAAGATTACTTGCTCGGAATATTCTCCTCAAAAAATAATTCGCTACAAGCACGTTCAGTAAATTTTCACGGGAAAGTATAAACATATGTGTTATGCGTAAACACCTTACGCATAATTAAAATTTAACTTTGAAAACTTAATTGTTGAAGAGTCTTATTCATGGTAAAATGTAGCATATTAATCTAAATAATTATGACAAGAAATAATGCTCGCTGTGTACATTTGTTTTCATAAAGAAATTATTTTACGCATAATTAAAATTTAACTTTGAAAACTTAATTGTTGAAGAGTCTTATTCATGGTAAAATGTAGCATATTAATCTAAATAATTATGACAAGAAATAATGCTCGCTGTGTACATTTGTTTTCATAAAGAAATTATTTTACGCATAATTAAAATTTAACTTTGAAAACTTAATTGTTGGAAGAGTCTTATTCATGGTAAAATGTAGCCTATTAATCTAAATTATGACACAAGAAATAATGCTCGCTGTGTATATTTGTTTTCATAAAGCAATAATTTCAATTTTGACCATTAATTCATTGAAATCCATCCTACAGAATTATCTCTATATGCGAGTAGATCATTTTTTTTTTCTTAATTATATAGTTCTGTTTTCATTTATACATTGACTGTAGCTATATTTGGTCACATCATATTAAGAAATTAGTATAGGTATATCCTTTAGAACATTTAATTATCAGTTATTATTTTTATAGAGAAATTATCTCTTAATAATATCATTTATTCTGTTATTTTGTTTGAGAGGCTAAAATCCGTTTAGCTCAATACTACACAGTATTCTAGAAGTTATATTCCAGCTGTGACTAAGTTGTGGATTGATCTTCCTAATCGGGTAGTTGAATCAGTAGAACTTCAAATATTTCAAACATGCAGGAAATGGTTTTATGTTGAACCGGCTGACATAAGTTTTTTTTTATAGTTTATATATGAAATATCTGTTTTGGCGTTGTTAATAGTTTATATATGACATATCTGTTTTGATGTTGTTACGGTTTTTAGAAAAATTTATTGTTAATTTTTACTCATTGTTTATTTATTTCCTTATTTCCTTTCCTCGCTGGGCTATTTTTTTCCTGTTGGAGCCCATGGGCTTATGGCATCTTGCTTTTCCAACTAGGGTTGTAGCTTGGCTAGTAATCTTCTTCTTCTTCTTTGTCTGCATCTTTTCCTACTTTTATGTGGGGGTCGATGTTTCTGGTAAGTGTTCTCCATCTACCTCTGTCCCACACTTCATCACCGGTTAATCCCTTTGATCGAAGGTCATCCTTGATACAGTCCATCCACCTTCGCTTTGGTCTCCCTCTCCTTCTCCTTCCATAGCTTGGCTGGTAATTATTATTATTATTATTATTATGACTTATTAAGCTACAACCCTAGTTGGAAAAGCCGGATTCTATAAGCCCAGGGGCTCCAACAGGGAAAATAGCCCAATGAGGAAAGGAAACAAGGAGAAATAAGATATCTTAAGAATATTTCATATACGACAGATGCATATCAATCTTATCATAATATCAAGCAGACTTGTGATAGAAATATTTGTCGAGCAAATGTTACATGATCTTATCTTTGAAAAACTGTTTTCTTTATCAAAGTTGTACTTCTGAAAATAGTAACAATATCTGTTCCTGAAAGAGAAAATTATCATCCTTATCAAGATTATCATTAGAGCAGTAGGAAATGCTGTAAACATATCAATAATAACTAAAATGAACAAAGAATGAACGCCATTATGATATGGTTGTGGCCTATTGGAAACGTCCTTGCCTTGCGATCGTGGGTCTGGGGTTCGAGTCTCACTCAAGCTCGATATTTTTGTGTAGTGACTTCACTCTCACCATCCTTAAGGTATCCTTCTTGGTGGAGCCTATAGGTCTACTTGATGAGTCATTAGCAGCCATTGCCTGTCCCTCCCTGGTCGTAGCTTGGTTGGAGAAGGGTCTTGGGCGCTGATCATATGTAAATATGGTCAGTCTCTAGGGCATTGTCCTTTTAGTATGGCATTGTCACTGTCCTTTGCCTCTGTCATTCATGAGCGGCCTTTAAACCTTTAAAAACATCGGTGGTTGGTTGAGATACAGGGAGTTCAGGAAAAACACGATGTAAAATATTTCATTTTAATTTTTCATTACTTCTTATATCGTTTATTTATTTCCCTATTTCCTTTTCTCACTGAGCTATTTTTCACCGTTGGAGCCCTTGGGCTTATAGCATCTTGCTTTTCCAACTAGGGTTGCACCTTAGCTGGTAATAATAATAATAATAATAATAATAATAATAATAATAATAATAGAGAAATCGATGTAACGATAATACTGAATGACTTATTCTGAAGGTTTCTATATTAATTGGCAAATGCTGCCAGGAAATTACTATCAGCAACAAGGGAGGAAATTGCTGGTATAAGAGCAATTTGTATAAAGTGGCTTGGAGGACAAATTTCTTGTATTCATGCGCATGTATAGATCTCCAATACCTCTATATCGTCGATGTAAATCCAAACTTAAGTCATGTCTAGGTTAGGTATGAGAATGATATTGCTTTGAATATGAAAATGCAAACTTATACGTATGAGGAGAAATATATTTGCTCAGAATAGAAACGTTGGATGATATCAAAA
>NC_090767.1:7443405-7450905 GCF_036898095.1 Palaemon carinicauda
TTTGGATAGCGATTTATTCATTTATTTATAATCTATTTATTTATTAGTTTTCGTGTCGACAGTTATGGTTCAACAAGTAGTTTAGGTAAATGGTTAATAGATGGCGTCAGCATCCGGATTGCGAATTATTAATATATTGATAATTTATTTGTTTGTTTATTTTCGTAACGACAGTTATTGTTCAATAAACAAATAACTCCAGATATTATGAGGTCATGGAAGAAGTTGTGTTAAACAAAAATAAATAAATAAAAAAAAGTAAAGTCATAAAATATACACACACACATACACACACATTGTTTTTTCATACATGTGGAAGCTTTTATGATTTATATTTTACTGTTTTATAATTAAAAAAAGAATTATTAAGGAAATTCATAGTTTGAAAATTTTTATTCATTAAAAATACATAACAAATAAACTATATTTGACCAATGCAATTCAATTCTCACTTTAATAAAACATTGAGAGGATCTTTTTCTTTTCTTTTGTTTTCTTTTTTTAGGATCTAATAAAGAATATATGAATTATTACAACAAGTATGATAATTGAATATGTTTGTATGCAGCAAAATTTTTTTTTCATTTATTTATTTTTTTTTTTTTTTCTTTTAAACAGGCTGACATAAGCCTTTTACAGTTTGTATATGAATTATCTGTTTGAAGGTTGTTGATGTTTTTTAAAATATCTTATTTTGATTGTTCATTACTTCTTATATCGTTTATCTATTTCCTTATTTCCTTTTTTCACTGGGCTATTTTTCACTGTTGAAATCCTTGGGCTTATAGCATCTTGCTTTTCCAACTATGATTGTAGATTAGTTAATAATAATAATAATAATAATAATAATAATAATAATAATAATAATAATAATAATAATAATAATAATAATAATAATAATAATAATAATGAAATTAACAACGAATTTTCAAAACCTTTTCCCCAAATTATTAAAAGCCATCTAAATTAAACATAAACTCTACTTTCTCTAATCCTTATTTAAAGGTTTAAAGGTCGCTCATGAATGGCAGAGGCAAAGGGCAGGACAATATCCTAGAGATGGACTATGTACTCGCCATCAAGCTAAGACCAGGGAGGGCCAGGCAATGTCTCTTGCTGATTCAGCTGGTAGACCTATGGGCCCCCAAGAACCTGCTATCCTTATCTCACAAGGATGGTGAACTTGCAGACACTGCAAGAAACCGTCAGGCTTCAGCGGGTCTCGAACTCCCGTCAAGCAGATTGTCAGGCGGGGACGTTTACAATAGGCTACCACGATCCCGGTTATTATTATTATTATTATTATTATTATTATTATTATTATTATTATTATTATTATTACTTGCTAATCTATTACCCTAGTTAGAAAAGCTGGATACTATAAGTCTAGGAGCTCCAACAGGGAAAATAGCCCAGTGAGGAAAGGAAATAAGGAAAGTAATTAACAGTTGAAGTAGAATATTTTAAGAACAATAACAACATTAAAATAAATCTCCTCTATATAAACTATGTTTTAACAAAACAAGAGGAAGAAAAATAAGATAGAATATTGTGCCCGAGTGTACCCTCAAGCAAGAGAACTCTAACCCAAAACAGCGGAAGACCATGGTACAGAGGCTATGGCACTACCCAAGACTAACAATGGTTTGATTTTGGAGTGTCCTCCTAGAAGAGATGCTTTAATAAAGCAGATGTAAACTAAAAGAAAATAACTAACGACTTCGCTGTTGGCAATTTAACTTGAACAACGCAAGCTTTAAATGCGTTGAATAAAAGCTTCGTTCTGTAGAAGTGATGGCAAGCGCATTACTCCGTCCTGTCATTTGTCACCAGGGAAGAAATGAAGGTCGTATTTTATCGTGAAGTATTGCGTAGTTAATGAAAGACAGAATGGGAGGAAAGAAAAAGAATTATTCATTACGTGTTGAACGTCGGTGAATATTTCGAAGTTGAAAAGGGTCACTTTGCAGAAACCAAAGCATTGTACTTTGGAACTGTAATTTCAGCGTTACCTAAAACTAATACCGAAAATCTAAGTTTATGACTATACAATTTATATATATATATATATATATATATATATATATATATATATTTATATATATTATATATATATATATATATATATATATATATATATATATATATATATATATATATATTTATATATGAATAAATATTTATATATACACATACATATGTAAATATATATATATATATATATATATATATATATATATATATATATATATATATATATATATCCATACATACTCGTATATAGACTAAATATGATAAATTCTTACTACAATCACTAGAAAAAGAAGATAACTTTCACATAAATAAATGCACACCATTATCCCTTTTTACATTCCGCAAGTCTTGAGTTCTAGAGACGGCTGTTCACTCGATAAAACTTCACAGCTCCAGAAATCAGGTGAGGACCCCTTGGCGGGTCTCTGCATAAGAATTTGCCTTTTATGAGCCAATGTTTATAAAGTTTGGACATTTTCTTGCCTTATGCCTCCTCTGCAGTAATTTTTGGGGGATAATGTATCTCGGGGGTATCATATAGAGGAGAAGTTTTTGAAGCCAGGCTGGAGCTAAACGAATGGAAAGGGAGCTTTCTTGTTTTTATTTTTCTCCACAGAAGGAAAGTTATGTTTCTGAGAGGAATGAGCTAGGAATTATATGTGGAGGTTTTAGAGATTATCTAGTATTCTATTGGATTCATAATCTATATATAAAAAAAAAAACATTTAAAACTTAAAAAATAATTTTCAGTATTCGATTGGTTTCAAAATCTATAAAAACATTCGAAAGTTGAACTAATTTTCAGTATTCTATTGGTTTATGATACTATAAAACATTTAAATCCTAAAATAATCATCAGCATTCTATTGGATTCAAAATCTATATAAAAATTCAAAAGTTGAAAACTAATATTCAGTATTTCATTGATTTCAGATCCTTCAAATCGTTCAAAATATAAAATTATCAGCTGTATTTAATTGGTTGTAAATTCTATAAAAACATTTAAAACCTAAAATAATTTTATGAATACATTCAACACGGGACAGACAGTACTGCATAGGATCTTTCTCTCTGGTTACGGTTCATTTTCCCCATGCCTACACATACACCGAATAGTCTGGCATATTCTTTCCACATTTTCCTCTGTACTTATACACCTGACAACATGCGATTACCAAACCATTCTACTTCACTGTAATTATTGTTCAGTGGCTACTTTTCTCTTGGTAAGGGTAGAAGAGAATTTAGTTACGGTAGGAAGATATTCTAAGAGAAGGACACTCCGAAATAAAACCATTATTCTCTAGTCTTGGGTAGTGCCATAGCCTCCGTACCATGGTCTTCTGCTGTCTTGGATTAGAGTTCTCTTGCTTGAGGGTACAATCAGGCACACTATTCTATCTAACTTCTCTTCCTCTTGTTTCCTTAAAGTATTTATAGTTTATATAGGAAATATTTATTTTAATTGTTCTTACTGTTCTTGAATATTTTATTTCAATTATTAATTAATTCTCTTATTTCCTTATTTCCTTTCCTCACTGTTCTATTTTTCCCTGTTGGAGCCCGTGGGCTTATAGCATCGTGCTTTTCCAACTAGGGTTGTATCTTACCTAGTAATAATATTAATAATATAATTTCAATGTTATTAAGTAATGATTTTTCTTCTTACATAATTAAGATGACTATAGTCAATTCTTTTTAGTGAGGCAGATTTGCACCGACTCGGCGGGGTGCCCGTTTAGCTTGGAAAAGTCTCCTGATCGCTGATTGGCTGGACAAGATAATTCTAACCAATCAGATAGCAAGAAACTTTTCTGAGCTAAAATGGCACCGCTGCGAGTCAGTGCAAATGCGCCTCATTAAAACGGTAATTGAAAACTATTTTATCATTTTGAAGACACTAATGGAAAACCATTTTATTAAAAATAATCATCAAAAATAGAATTAAGAGGACTTATGTCGTAACTTAGTTGAATTAGTTTTTATAAAAAAAAGAGCTTGAATATTTTTCAGTTAAGAGGACATAGTTGAATTAATTCTTATGAAAAAAAAAAACATGAAATGTTTTCAATCAGGTAAAAAACAGGTGTTTTTGTATAGACTTTGAAGCTTAGCATTTATGTGTTTGTGTCAGTCTATGAGTTTGTTTGTTAAATTATATCCGTTGTTAGAAAGTATTCCGAGTAGAGAGCGAAAGGATCATATAGGATTTGAAATGGAAGTACAAAATGATACTTCTAATATCCGTAAGGAGATCGCATATTTATTATTATTATTATTATTATTATTATTATTATTATTATTATTATTATTATTATTATTATTATTGTTGTTGTTGTTGTTGTTGTTAGTAGTATTATTATCATTGTTGTTGTTGTTATTATTATTATTATTATTATCATTGTTATTATTATTGTTATTATTTATTATTATTTTTATTATTATTATTATTATTATTATTGGAAAAGATTGCTGTCGATTTATTATTATTATTATTATTATTATTATTATTATTATTATTATTATTATTATTATTATTATTATTATTATTAATTGCTAAGCTACAACCCTAGTTGGAAAAGCAGGATGTTATCAGCCCAGGGGCTCCAACAGGGAAAATAGCCCAGTGAGGATAGGAAACAAGGAAAAATAAAACATTTTAAGAACAGTTAAAACATTAAAATAAATATTTCCTATATAAACTATAAAAACTTTAACAAAATAAGAGGAAGAGAAACTAGATAGAACAGTGTGCCTGAGTGTACCCTCAAGCAAGAGAACTCTAACCCAAGACAGTGGAACACCATGGTACAGAGGCTATGGCACTACCCAAGACTAGAGAACAATGGTTTGATTTTGGAGTGTCCTTCTCCTAGAAGAGTTGCTTGCCGTAGCTAAAGAGTCTCTTCTACCCTTACCAAGAGGAAAGTAGCCACTGAACAATTACAGTGCAGTAGTTAACCCCTTTGGTGAAGAAGAAATGTTTGGTAATCTCAGTGTTGTCAGGTGTATGAAGACAGAGGAGAATCTGTAAAGAATTGGCAAGCCTATCCGTAGTCTGTGTAGGCAAAGGAAAAGAACCGTAACCAGAGAGAAAGATCCAATGTAGTTCTGTCTGGCCAGTCAAAGGACCTCGTAACTCTATAGCAGTAGTATCTCAACGGGCGGCTGGTGCCCTGGCCAAAGAAAATCACCAATTAAAAAAAATTATACCGTGATTAATATTTCATGAATCTTAAATCGTTTTTAGCACATATAATAAAAGTGAAACTCTATCCAGAATATTTTACCTAATTTCAAGAGAGTGTGTGTAAGAGAATCGTTAAGCCAACTTGTTGATGGAAGTCGATTTTTTATCTTGAATGGGTATAATTCACAGAAGTTTAATTTTTGAAAAATATATATCCTAACAGGAATTTTTTGGGGTGGAATTATTTTGGGGTGGTAAATAAAACATTACTATAACTTAGTTAGAATAAATAAAACAATACAGTAATTTAGTTAGAATAAATAAAACACTACTATAATTTAGAATGAATAAAACACTACTCTAATTTAGTTAGAATAAATAAAACACTACTCTAATTTAGTTAGAATAAATAAAACACTACTATGATTTAGTTAAAATAAATAAAACAATACTATAATTTAGTTAGAAACAATACGAATACTTTGTGATTGGAATGATTTCGAGGTCGTATATAATTCTTGGCTATTTCAAAAAGTGGAAAGATGTAGGTTTTTATTAATTCTATAAAAGACGATAACGATACGTCAAGGTGATAGTTAATTCATTTTAGCCATAAGGGAACTATGAACGTATGTTCTATTACAGTTAATAACACGAGATTATCTTTCCTCAGCTTACTCAACTTTATTATCCTTCGTCTTTGTAATTACATTACAAGTTATCAAACAAATCACGTTAAGGAGAGAGAGAGAGAGAGAGAGAGAGAGAGAGAGAGAGAGAGAGAGAGAGAGAGAGAGAGAGAGAGAGAGAGAGAGGAAAGCTGTTGCAAACTGCACTGTTGAAGTAAGAACAGCTCGAAATTGAAATACATTTTAGCAGGGAGAAATTTTCACATATCAAGTAGAGGAGGTTTCGCTATGATTTCTGTTTAATTTTTGTTATTAGAACGGACAGTGTATTTTTTTCATTACAACGGACTGTATAATTTTTTCTTAGATATCTATATTTCTTTTTTCATTCATTCCAAATCTTTCCTTTGAAAAGAGAAGAGCTCGAAATTGAAATACATTTTTGTTGGGAGATATTTTCACATATCCAGTAGAGACATATTTAGTTTTAATTTTTGCCAACTTTTATTTTGCATTAGAACGGACTGTTCAGAATTACACTACAGTTCGCTGGTGCAACGTATTCAGGATAACTTCGTTTTGCTGCTGACGTAATTCAAATTACACGATTATCGAGGAATTACCGACCAAAAGAGAACGGATTTTAAAGAGTGGAGCCCGGCCGAGTTTTGATAGTGAATGACGAAATACGGCTGTATTATCGATAACGTTACAATCAGTGACGTACTGTATTTAGTATGTAGCCTACAGATATATTCCTTTCTATCTATAAACATGCTAATGATGTATTACTAGTGTACGCGACCTGTCAAAAAAGCAGGCTAAATATTTAGAAAGATATGCTGACACCCTCAGCCCCTCTCACAAGGGTATGGCTAGTTCCGTCTCCCATTGCCCGTGGGACGGGGTGAGGCCGAATAATTATATGTCTGGCAATGCCGTTGAGGGTGATCGGAAATATATATATATATATATATATATATATATATATATATATATATATATATATGTGTGTGTGTGTGTGTGTGTGTGTGTATATGTACATATATATGTATATATAGTTATATATATATATATATATATATATACTGTATATATATGTATATATATATACATATATATATACACACATATATATATATTATATATACTGTATATATATATATATATATATATATATATATATATATAAACCAGACACTTGCTTTTTAATATATAGGAGTGATGGATTCGCATATCTATGTGTATAACATGATAAGAATTCATTACATCAGTGAAGATCAGTAAGGAAGTGGGAGATATAAACTATAACTACACTGCTAAGGGATTGACATATCATTACAACAATTTCGTGGTAGGTAAGCAAAGGACGCTATAAATGTGAAGAGAGCGACATTCCTAAAAGCCAAATGCTATTTCAAGAGAGGGTCAAGTCTTTGTTTTAGGAGTTGCTGCATTCATGGATGTCTTAGTCGGTTCGGGAAGTACTTTAGTTTGCACATTCTTGAAATTTAGGAATGAGATACTGGTAATAATACCGTTTACTGCTGTAAAAAAAACGCAATTTTAATTAAAAATCTACTGTTCTCAGCCATATTTCAGTAAAATCCAGACCATACCCTACTTTGTTATTATCTTTTTAAGGGT
>NC_090767.1:7473861-7491361 GCF_036898095.1 Palaemon carinicauda
TTCCATCTGTTTGGTCTTGTTTTATATTACCCACTTTGTCTGCGTTTGTGGGTAGAGAGAGAGAGAGAGAGAGAGAGAGAGAGAGAGAGAGAGAGAGAGAGAGAGAGAGAGAGAGAGAGAGATTGGATTTATGTTAATGTATTCAAATTGTTTGGAAATGCATAAGTGTTTTCTTATTCATTATTGATTTCCTCTAATTTCATTCAGTATCTTTTCCTTCAATATTCTGTCTTATTTCTCTTCCTCTTTTTTTGTTAATTTTTTTTGTAGTTTATATAGGAAATATTTATTGTAATGTTGTTACTGTTCTTAAACTATTTTATTTTTCCTTGTATCCTTTCCTCACTGGGCTATTTTCCCTGTTGAAGCCGCTGGGCTTATAGCATCCTGCTTTTCCTGTTAGGGTCATAGCTTAGCAAGTAATAATAATAATAATAATAATAATAATAATAATAATAATCTCTGTTTTTATCATTGTAGATGAAAATATATTCTTATGAATTTATTGCTTCTAAACTCATGCGTTCGAGTTGCATAATATTTTCGTTACATCCATTTTGGAGAACTGGTTACAGCCAAACTTTCCCGAAATGTAAATTTCCCTTTGGAACTCTTGATGGTCGAATGATTTACATGAACAAACGAACTTCCATATGCGCATCTCTCTCAGGAGAGAGATATAAATGTTCTCATACTAATTTCCTGCGTCCCAATATTCGTGGAAATCGATCACATTGGCTTATGTGAGTTTGGTGAGCCATGAAAATACTTTATATTGACCAGAGAAATGTGAAACCTTAGAAAAGAGAAATAGTTCGTTACAGTTCAAGGGATATGATGAACCTCACTATTGTAAGTATATATGAATTGTGAATAATAAAAAAGGAAGAAGTCTTTCAACACCAAAATGGAGAAGTGAGCAATATCTCATAATTGACTTCAGCTGTCTTTCAACGCCAAAATGAAGAAGTTAGCATGTCTCATAATTCACTTCCACTGTCTTTCAACACCAAAATGAAGAAGTGAGCAGTATCTCATAATTCACTTCCACTGTCTGTCATCACTTCATAGGAAGCCTTCAATCTTTGTAAGGGAATATGGATGAAAAGAACCAAAAATGAAGAATTGAGCAGTATCTCATAATTCACTTCCACTGTCTTCCAACACCAAACTGAAGAAGTGAGCAAAATCTCATAATTCACTTCCACTGTCTTTCAATTCTCCACTAATCCTCTCGTAAGTTATTTCGCTTCACATCATGTTCTTTCAGCTGAACATTAAACAGAGAAATTTATTCTGTGCTCTACGAGGTATTATCTCAAGCGTTAACACCAAGCAACGGTCTGAAAATTAAAAGTATTATGAATTATCTTTTAGGAAATTACTTTACATATGAGACTTCAAACTTCAGTTAATTTTTTGAAAGATTTTGTCTTTGATTAAAATAACCTCTAACATCTTTACTATTATATTCAGTGAATTATAAGATAGTCATTTATCTATATGAATTTATACACTTTCATTTTTTAACTTTTCAAAGAAATGTAACAAATGGTCAACTGATTTCTTTTAACAAATTATTTGCTGATAAACAATATTGTAAAATTTGAACAAACATCCCACGGCCATTTGTCGTATATAAGTTTCCAAGATTTAAAAAAAAAAAAAAAAAAAAAAAAAAAAAAAAAAAAAACTAAGGAGACACGTGTATAATAATCATTTGTTCAAGAATTTAAATTAAAAATATGATTTGCAAAAGTATTCAGTACAATGAAGCATAAAATGAACTAAAAAGAAAAAAAAATAGTTGCAATTTTCTTTTCAAAATCCAACAAATGATTTATAGAACGGTGTGTATGTAAGTATTGACAAATATTCTGTATTATGTTAATCTTATGCGCGAGACTATATTTGTTTTAACTAGCTATTGAATATATATATATATATATATATATATATATATATATATATATATATATATATATATATATATATGTGTGTGTGTATATGTGTGTGCGTGTGTGTATATGCATATATATAAGCATATATATATATATATATATATATATATATATATATATATATATATATATATGTATATATATATACACACATATATATATAATGTATATGTATATATATACACATATGTATATATGTAATGTGTGTATGTATATATATATATGTATATATATATATACATATATATATGTGTGTGTTTATATATATATAAATATACAGTTCTATAAAATATATATGTATATGTATTAGCCGTAACTTGTATATATATAAAAGCTACACATATACATATATGTATATGTATACACACGCATATGTGTGTATAGGCTTTCTTATAAGTGATATGTTTAACATTAACGTTTATAAAATAATGAGTTTTCCTTCTATTAATAAACACAAAATTCCAAAAAAAAAAAAAGTTCTAATATTTTTTCCAATTTTTACCACTGAGCATAATGAAAAGTTGAATCATTTCAGGATTTCTCCAAAGGGGATCAGGTACATGACCATTTTCATCAGCAATTCTTTATTGCTAAAACAAAAATATTTTATCATTTTACTTTCTGCATCGTTCTCTATCTGGGGAATGTCAAAGGTTTTTATGTTTTTACGTCAGTAAATTCAAATAAAGTTTCCCAGTAAGATTCAGCTGATGCAATACCTTTTTTTCTCTTCAACAAAATAATTATATTTATCAATAATACTTTATAACTTTTCTCTCTCTCTCTCTCTCTCTCTCTCTCTCTCTCTCTCTCTCTCTCTCTCTGTCTCTCTTCTCTCTCTCTCTCTCTCTCTCTCTGTAAAATACCCTTTAAAAATCAGTGTGTTTCTCTCTCTCTCTCTCTCTCTCTCTCTCTCTCTCTCTCTGTAAAATACCTTTTGAAAAGCAGTCCTGACTCTCTCTCTCTCTCTCGCTCTCTCTCTCTCTCTCTCTCTCTCGTAAAATACCTTTTGAAAAGCAGTCCTGACGCAGAAACATTTTAATGAGACATTTCTCATTTTTCTTCGTTAACAGTACATTGTTTTTTTTCACATTCTCTTTCAAATGTTCTGCTATTTTTAGTCCATTTGTTACCAGTGTCCGAGTCGACAGCTTTACAAGATATTTCACTTTAGAATAAAAGAGCATTATTAAATGGTTTATCTCCAAATAAAGGTATTTATGAGTCATGCCGTTGTTTAAAAGTTTAAAGAACTCATGAATGGCAGAGGCAATAAACTGTAACGGGCCGAGAGAAGGTTGTGACTCAAAGACAGTATGAAAGCAACTGAGTAAGTTTATTGTAGAACACTCTCCTTTATATACAAAAGCTCAAAGCAACAAGAAATTTCATGTTCAAAAACAGACACTGTTACAGATGAGAAAAGCAGATATGTTTATTCTGGTTGTTTTTAGTGCGAGGGAAGAGCGAAGATACAAGCATAATATATACACAAAATGAACTACTGTATGTACGATCGTGTGACACACGGTTGGTACAAAACTGTGACAAAGCCCTATTAAGTAGGACAATGCCCTAGAGACCCACCGCATTACATATAATCAGCACCCAAGCTAGGACCAGCGAGGGCCAGGTAATGGCTGCTTATGACTCAGCAGATAGACCTAAAGGCTCCCCCAAACCCCCCCCCCCCCCATCCTTAGCTCACAAGGATGGTAAGGTTGCAGCTACTGAATTAACTAACGAGTTTGAGCGGGGCTCGAACCTCAGTCTGGCAATAACTAGGCAAGGAAGGCTACCACCAGGCCACAACATCCCTTGTTAAAAGTTATCTTCCTTTAACCGTTTATCAACGGGTTTATTCAAGAAAGGTATTTCCATTAAAATCCATAAGAGAGATTAATCGAGTGCCATATGTGGATGAGATCATGATGAGGGGTAGATGAAGATGGTTTTGGTATGTTCTTCGCACTCCCCAAGAGAGATTAGTTCACCAAACATTCAACTGGGCTCGACAAGGCAATAGAAGAGTTGGAAGACCCAGGCCTGTATGGCTGAGGACTATGAAGCGTGACGTGGCAGATAACGAATGGAGAAGTATTGATTTAAAAGTTCAAGATAAAGACGACTGGTGAAATCTAACTAAGGATCTTTGCGTCAATAGGCGTAGGAGGATATGATGATGATGATGATGATTGTCAAATTAATTCCTGCCTATAAAATCTATTACTCGAGGCTGCGTTGTTGATATTAGTAAGTTAAAACTATATTCCTTAGCATCGTGTTGGTTTACTTCAACATTTTTTTTTTTTTCATAATTGGAAAATAATTTCTCGAAAATCATGTAGGTTGCTCAGTGATCACAAAGCTTGTATGTGGTATTAACACTGATTGTTATCGTTATTACAAAAATAACAATATCATAAGCTGGCAATATTGCTTTAAGATAACAAAAAAGTAAGAAGGTGTCCAGTGCTTTATCCAATGAGAGTTACTGCATCTTCTCCTTTGTCTACAGCCTTTACCCATCTCTATATGGTCACTGTTTCGTATAAGACTTCTCCATTCCCTTCTATCTTGGGCATCCTGTTCTCTTAATCCTTTTCCTACTTTAGCTTCCCACCTGAACTTTGACCTTCCTCTCCTCCTATACCCTACCTACTTCCATGTCCATGACTCTTCGGCACACATGATCTTCTCTCCGCATGATATGACCAAACCACCGTAGTCTTCTTTGCGGAATCGTTTTCGACACTTCTACTTTGAGAGTAACAATCAGCTGCTAAAATCATAGATCATGCTTCCTTTTCTACGCCCTAGGCTATATCTCTAAATCTACTAGCCTTTTGGCTAGTAAATCTACTAGCCTTTTGGCTAGTACAGTTGTAACGCCTTCGCCTAGCATTCGCATGGCAGCAGATCGATTCCCTACTCGGGACCGTGAGTTTATGCTGATTTCTGGGGAGGCCACTTCTTTGTTTGTGCACCTCGGTTGGAGGTTCGGCTTACCCGGCCGACGTTCTGGTGAGCATCTATTCTGATATTATTATTATTATTATTATTATTATTACCTGCTAAGCTACAAACCCAGTTGGAAAAGCAGGATGCTATAAGCCCAGGGCCCCAACAGGGAAAATACCCATGTGAGGAAAGGAAACAAGGAAAAATTTAATATTTTAAGAATAGTAACATTAAAATAAATATTTCCTATTCTATAAAAACTTTAACAAAACTATAGGAAGAGAAATTAGGTAGAATAGTGTGCCCGAGTGTACCCTCAAGCAAGAGAACTTTAACCCAAGTGACAATGGAAGACTATGGTACAGAGGCTATGGCACTACCCAAATCTAGAGAACAAGGTTTGATTTTGTTGTGTCCCTCTCCTAGAAGAGCTGCTTACCATAGCTAAAGAGTCTCTTCTACCCTTACTGAGAGGAAGGTAGCCACTGAACAATTACAGTGTAATAATTAACCCCTTGAATGAAGTAGAATTGTTTGGTAATTTCAGTGCTGTCGGGTGTATGAGGACAGAGGAGAATCTGTAAAGAACAGGCCAGACCTTTCGGTGTACGTGTAGGCAAAGGGAAAGTGAACCGTAACCAGAGAGAAGGATCCAACATAGTACAATCTGGCCAGTCAAAGTACCCCAATATCTCCAGTGGTAGTACCCCAACGGGTGGCTGGATTTGAAACCAGACACCTTTGCCTTCAACCTTTATGTCAATCACTTACATGTTATTGTATCCATCTGCATTTCAATCTTTATTTTTTTTTTTTTTTTTTTTTTTTTTTTTACTGGGACGACATTTGGTTTTATTCTGACCTGAATGTCAAACTCATCCGAAAACCTGGTCTGTTGGAGAGAGGAAATTGATGAGAATAAGAGAATTAAAATCATGTCGGAATATCAGCCAAAATACCAACCAGAAGGTTAGTCTATCATGACAGATGATTTGCACAGGCTTATGCTGAAAGGTTGGATTTTCAAAAACAAATGATTTATTGGCATTCATAATTAACAAAGAACGTGGCTTTTTTTTTTTTTTTTTTTTTTTGCCAGTAAATCGTGGTATTCAGCACAGTTTATCACAAATGTCTATTTTTAATTGTTTAAGATTGAAATGACACAGGCTCAAAAATATATTACTGTTTATTACAATTGTCTTTTTTTTTAACTATTTGAGATTGAAATGACAAAAATTTAAAACTATTATTATTATTATTATTATTATTATTATTATTATTATTATTATTATTATTATTAATATTACTATTATTACTTGCCAAGCTACAACCCTAGTTGGAAAATCAGAATACTATAAACTCAAGGGCTCCAACAGGGAAAATAGCCCAATGAGGAAAGGAAACAAGGAAATAAGAGAAATATTTATTTATTAAAATAAAATATTTTAAGAACAGCAACAATTATCTTTTTTTAACGATTCAAGATTGAAACGACACAAAAAAACTTGAAACTATGATACTGCTTGTTAAAATATCTATTTAAAAAAAAAAAACTATTTAAGATAGAAAGGACCCAAAAGAAAGGAATGGTAAAATATTTTAAGAACAGTAACAGTTATCTTTTTTAACGATTCAAGATTGAAACGGCACAAAAAAAACTTAAAACTATAATACTGCTTGTTAAAATATCTATTTTAAAAAAAAACTATTTAAGATAGAAAGGACGCAAAGAGAGGAATGGTAAATGCATCTTGAATTCGGTGACCATATGCCAGGTAGGGAAGCTCCGGGGAATTTATATTTGCCAAGAAAATCGATGAAAACAGAGTTAGACGGAGAAAAGGGGAAAGACATATCCAGAAATAAGAAGTGACAGGAAGGGAGAAAACTCTCAAATGCTGGATTCAAAGATTTGAGGAAATGGAAAAGATTTGACGTCCATATGAGTCAACATCTGCAATGGAAAAAAATTTCATTAACCTTCTTAATATATAAAGTAAAATAAAGGCATATAATCCACAACTCTCTCTCTCTCTCTCTCTCTCTCTCTCTCTCTCTCTCTCTCTCATATATATATATATATATATATATATATATATATATATGTATTTATATATATGTGTATATATATATATATATATATATAAATGAAAATTAACACAATACCGTACCGTATTGGAGATAAATGAAATATCTGCTTCATTCTGAAACCGAAATCAGAAGGATGATAAGCATGGGATGGAGAGCTTTTGATATACTAAATGAGACTAGAAAAATGTAAAATGCCACTTTCTCTAAGAAAGAAAAAAAATTTGATTAAAATATCTTACCAGTATTAGCATTAGGGTTGTGGTGGCCGATGTGGTAATGTCTCTGACTGGTGAACGCCAGACTGGGGTTCGAGTCTCGCTCAAACTCGTTTGTTCCTTTGGTCGCTGCAACCTCACCATCCTTGTGAGGTAAGGGCGTAGAAATGATAATAAACTGCAATAGATAAATTAATTTAATATGTAATCCCGTCAGATGTATCAAGTGATATAGATCTACATTAATAAGATGATTATCATATGTTGTTTCCTCAAATTTCAGTATTATTTAATCGTCAGGCAATTTATACAGTCAATATAATGTTAGTATATGTATATTTATTTACATAAACACTTTTACAATACAATTTTTGTCTGCGTCATTTTGTCCTTCCTCATATGCACTGATAGAAATTTGCCGTAAAGAAATCGGTCAAGATCCTGGAATAATTGTTGCCAGATATTTATGCTGTTTTAAAAACGGATATATTGACGTAAAGGAGTGATATTACGGTCACCAACCCGTAAAAGATAACAACAATGTATGGTATAAATTACGGTCGCTAGTAATTTACTGAAATACGGTTAAGAACAATATATTTTTACTGAGACTCCCAGATTAGAATTACGTTTTTTTTTTTTTTTTTTTTTTTTTTTACTGTAGAAAGAAGGGCACAGTTAAAAGAAAAGAATTTCTTACTGTAAACAATCAAAGTCCTTAAATTTGCCAAATATAGTCTTTTTTTTTTTTTTTTTTTTTTTTTTTTTTTATTATTAACCAGTTAGAGTAACATTGACAGTTTGGATTCCATTAAAGTCACATTGCAGGAGGCAATAGTTAAAAGGAAACTTCATTCTTGTTTCACTGAGCCTTTATAAAAACATACCTGGTCCTTTTTACTTGATCCAGAACAAGGAATATCTGTCCGGAAATGTTTCACTGCTGGGCTTCAGTTGTTTACTTCGACCACAGGTTGTGGTGGCCGATGTGGTAACGTCCCTGACTGGTAAACTCCTGACTGGGGTTCGAGTCCCCCTCAAACTCATTAGTTTCTTTGATCGCAGGATCCTCACCAACCTTTTTAGCTAATGATGGGGTGTTTTGGGGAGCCTATAGGTCTATCTGCTGAGTCATCAGCAGCCATTGCCTGGCCCTCCTTGGTCCTAACTTGGGTGGAGAGGGGACTTGGGTGCTGATGATGTGTGTGTATAGTCAGTCTATAGGGCAATGTCACTGTTCCTTGCCTCTGTCATTCATGAGCGGCCTTTAAACCTTTAAACAGCTCTTCTAGGAGAAGGGCAATCCAAAATCAAACCATTGTTTTCTAGTCTTGGGTAGTGCCATGGCCTCTGTACCATGGTCTTCCACTGCCTTGGGTTAGAGTTCTCTTGCTTGAGGGTACACTCGGGTACACTATTCTATCATTTCTTTTCCTCTTGTTTTATTAAAGTTTTTATAGTTTATACAGGAGATATTTATTTTAATGTTACTATTCTTTGTCTATTTTATTTTTCCTTGTTTCCTTTCCTCACTGGGCTATTTTCCCTGTTGGAGCCCCTGTGCTTATAGCTTTATGCTTTTCCAACTAGGATTGTAGCTTAGCAATTCATAATAATAATAATAATAATAATAATAATAACAGGAATTCAATTTTTAAATTGTCAGAAGAAAATTACTCAGAGGGAAGAGAAGTGGGAAACAAAAGTTATGTAAAAAAACTTCCTCTGAAATTCCAAAACCGGCGCTGGGAGGGACGTGGAAATTTTATGGTAAAGAAAAGTCTTTTATATGGCGTAAAGTATTTTACAGATCGAATTTTTTTTAGGAATGTTAAATATTGACGGCTTCAGTTTGGACATGGGCATTAAATATAGTGTTTGCAGACTAATTTCTGTTATAATTAGGAATTTCGTCGAATGAAAACATTATGAAAATATCAGTCAAACTGACTTTAGTTCGAAAGTCATGAACCTGGAAAAATATTAAATATGGGAACCTGGCATGCAGGGAACAGGTAAGAAGAGGTCGACGTGTAGAATTCTAGAAGTGACCTGTCTTATTTGACCATTTATACAAGTAGCAACAGTTTTTGTGCCTGACATCTACAGCTTAAGCAATAAACCATTCGGCCACTACAGACACGTCCCACCTCGAGCTCACTGGGTTGGTGTTTGAGTGGGTTCTATCAAACATGAGTTGGGCTTATGCTCTAACTCATGCAGTGAACTAATATGCATTTCAGGGCCGTGTCCAATTGATTTACTCATGCAGTGAACTAATATGCATTTCAGGGCCGTGTCCAATTGATTTTCGTGGATGAAATCCTACCAAAACATCGGATATGGGTCACATTTTGGAAATAGGTATTTGAAGCCACAGCTTAATTGGCAAAATTATGCAGTAATGTCTAATGTGAACAATAAAGGCACTTACCAGAGTAAATCTAAGAAATTGAAAGGGTAACTTAGCTAAATTTAGACGCACCACAAATGTCTCAGACGTGTGCCTGGGGTTTGGCCATATTCATCACCACGTTGGCCACCACGGATTGGTGATGGTAGGAGACTTTTGTCTGGTCGCTCACAGCAAAGCAGTCTAGTATGTATGGGTAGCCCGAACTTGTATAGCTTTGCTCATCATGGTAATACACAAACATTTTCACCACGTGAAGGTGTTCCCCATTCAGTAAAGGCTAATAGCAGTAATTGTTATGTACTTTCTTATCTGGTGACAATGTTTATCTGGTGAAAAGGTTATAATAAATGTTTGAGTGGATCAGAGTTTTTTATACAGTTTGGTTATGTAGGAGAAAACTGAACACAACACATGACTGAAAAAGAGTGTCAAAATTAAAAAGAAAAAAAGATAGTTGAAATAAGAAGGCTTACTTAAAACTTAAGGTTTGAATATTAGAGTATTGTACCAAACGTGTGTCACACGATCGTACATAGTAACGACATTTCATTTTTTGTATATATTATGCTTGTATCTTCGCTCTCCCCTTGCACAGATAGGGACCTGAAGTAACATGTCTGTTTTTCTCACCGTTAACTGTCAAACGGTGCTGTTGTCGGTTGAACATGAAATTGCCTGTTATGTTCTTATGTCCTTTTTGCCTGGAGTTTATGTATATATAAACGGATGTTCTGTAATAAAGTTACTCAGTTGCTTTCATCCTGCCTTCCTAGTCACAGCCTCTCTCGGCCCGTCACTCCGGGGGCCACCAATGTGACAGGCCGCACAGCCTCTCTCTAGCGTTGCATGACAGTACATAGTAGCAACAGAGAATGAAATACTAGAATTATTTTCTCAGAAAATTTAGTTGTATGGATGCCTTGAAAGATTTTGGTCCGTTGTTTGAAAGTGACGTGAAAAGAAATATAATAAGAATAAAGTATTTACATAAAAATATGAAAACGAAATAAAAAAACATAATTTTACAATTATGGAATTTACGATATTGAGCTATTTCAACATTCCGTTCTTAAAGGAAGAATGTTTCTATTTACTTATTGTGAATACAGTATTACATAGTCAAATAAGGATATTAATGTACACTATTAAAAATTTGCAATGAAAAAACGGTAAATGTCTGGAAACATTTACTCCAGGATTTTTACCGTTTTAAAAACGGATATATTGACGTAAAAGAGTGATGTTACGGTCACCAATCCGTAAAAAATAATAATTAGGTAAGGTAAAATTACGGTCGCCTGTATTTTACTGAAATATGGTTGAGAACAATATTTTTTACGGAGAATTTCCGATTAGAAATAGTTTTTTTATAAGTGTATGTATCCGAAAATGATAAATTGTTTAGTATTTTATTTACTGATGACTCTTCAATTAAATCTTTTATTACCCTGATAAAAGTGAATATGTTCCTGTAAATCTGATGTTCCGCTTCCAGAAGGCTAAATTTACTGCCAGATCTTTGCTCAGACAGAATCTATGACGTTTATAACGCTTTCAGAAACTAAACTTTACTGCCAGATCTTTGCTCAGAGAAACTGAGCAAACTAAAATTACAGCCAGACTTCGGAGTGTTTTAAACGTTATAGATTCTGTATGAGCAAAGATTTGGCAGTAAATTTTAATCTTTTGGAAGCGTTGTAAACGATATAGATTCTGAGCAAAGATCTAGCAGTAAATTTTAGCCTTTTGGAAGCACTGTAAACGTTATAGATGCTCTCTGGGTAAAGATATGGCAGTAATTTCAGTATTCTGAAAGCGTTTTCAGCAAATGAAAATGCCGAACCATCTTTGTTGACTATTCATGGGAAAATAGTGATTGGCAAATCTAATCTCCTGATCGAAATTAATTGGCAGCCTCAATGTGCAATCTGCAGAGAAGCGTTTGGCTGTTTAAAGGTTTAAAGGCTACCCAAGCTAGGACCAAGGAGGACCAGGCAATGGCTGCTGATGCCTCAACAGATAAAACTTTAGGCTTCCCCAAACACCCAATCCTTAGCTCACATGAGGTTGCAGCGACCAAAGAAACTAACGAGTTTTAGCGGGACTCGAACCCCAGTCTGACGTTCACCAGCCAGGGACGTTACCACATCGGCCACCACAACTAGTTTGGTTCAGATGGTATGACAATACCTCGCTAAAGAATCGCCTTTAACAAACTATGATGTGAATCGTAAACCTTCACAATGTTGGTTTTCAATACTAAAATTTTTGTGACCTGAAGAACTTGACCTTCTTTGGATTATTTCTGTTTATGGATTCGCTGTTTTAGAATGATATATTATTAATTTATTCTCATTATTTATTTATTTCCTTATTTCCTTTCCTCACTGGGCTATTTTTCCCTGTTGGAGCCCTTGGGCTTATAGCATCTCGCTCTTCCAACTAGGGTTGTAGCTTGGCTAGTAATAATAATAATGATAATAATAATAATAATAAGCGTTTTCCATCTATTTCTATCTCGTGTCTCTGCTTCATTCATTCCCTTCTCTCTCTAGACCTCCCCTACACAGGCCCTCCCTCTCCTTCTTGGCCTTCCGTTCTTCTTTTACCTTGTGGTCTAACCAGTAAACAGTTTAAACTCACAGTCCCGGGCGGGGATCGATCTAGTGCTAGTATGTTTAGAGATATACAGCTTAGGGCGTGTAAATGGAAGCTTGATCTATTGCTAGCTTCTAATTTTAGGAGGGCTAGCTTGCTCTGGTGATCGGCCGACTTGGGTTCAACTCCAGCTCAAACTAGTTACTTCCTTTAATGGCTGTAAGTTGATCACCTTTGTGAGCTGAGGATGGGGTGTTTGGGAGAGCATATACTGTAAGTCTAGCTTCTGAGTCACCAGTAGCCATTGCCTGGCCCTCCCTGGTCCTAGCTTGGGTGGAGAGTGGTCCTGGGTGGTAATTGAAGACGCCTCAAGGCAAATAACCCCTTTTATATGTGTGTGTAGTACATCTTTTAAAAAACTGATGTTTGCATATTTGGTTATATATATATATATATATATATATATATTATATATATATACTAATATATATATATATGTATATATATATATATATATATATATATACATATATATATATATATTAATATATATATATATATATATATATAATAAATAAATATATTAGTAATTCTCTAGTCTTTACATACATACATAGGCCCAATAGTAATTCTTTAGTCCTAACATACATACCTACATACATACATACATATATACATATATACATACATACATAGTGGTAATTCTTTAGTGCAAACTTCTAAATCGATTCGCTACTCAAGGACTTTCTATAAACAACAGTGTTCATGATTCTTGATATGTTGAATAATTTGAATATCAGTAGAATGCATTGCAAATACTCAAAGTCCACATACTTATTTACTTTCAATTGCCCTGTTATTGCTACTTAAGCCATAGACACTTAATAGAAAAAAAATTATTTTCTTTCAATTGCCTTGCTATTGCTACTTAAGCCATAGACACTTAATAGAAAAAAAATTATTTACTTTCAATTGCCTTGCTATTGCTACTTAAGCCATAGACACTTAATAGAAATAAAAAGAATATAAGTGAAATTGAAATACCGCTTTGTTCTCCATCTGTTGGCACTGCACAGAAATTTGAATGGCTAACTTTCGGGAAGGACATTCGCTGCCGAGTCGGAATAATTTCTCGTTTGTGCAGACTTTAGGTCTCGGTTGAATTCTGGGCCAGAAAACAACACCGCGCTAAAGCGTTTGAATGTCTTGTCTCTTTTCGGGATTCCGTTTCTTTCTTGAGTTGTTCTCTTCCTATCAGGTATTGCTATTTATGTGGCATACTAGGATTTGCTGACTTGCGAGATTTCATGTTTGTGTGCGTGTGTATGTATGAGAGAGAGAGAGAGAGAGAGAGAGAGAGAGAGAGAGAGAGAGAGAGAAGATTAATGAATAAGTATATTCTGGATTTAATATTATATCTCTTGTAAAACGAGAGAGAGAGAGAGAGAGAGAGAGAGAGAGAGAGAGAGAAATTAATGAATAAGTATATTCCGGATTGGATATTATATCTCTTGAAAAACATAGAGAGAGAGAGAGAGAGAGAGAGAGAGAGAGAGAGAGAGAGAATTAATGAATACGTATATTCCGGATTGAATATTATTATGTCTTTTGAAAAACATAATGAGAGAGAGAGAGAGAGAGAGAGAGAGAGAGAGAGAGAGAGAGAGATGAATATACTCCGGATTCAATATCCTCAAGAACTTATATATTTTTAATAAAATATATTCAGAGTTTATAATCGTAGCACAAATTCTCATGTTACCTGTTTACTGCTTTGACTCATACTACACCCACACACACACATATATGTAGTCAGGCCTTCTCCATCATGAGGCTCAATACTACACATAACTCTAGAAGTTTTGTTCCAGCTGTTACCAAGTTGTGGATTGTTCTTCTTAATCGGATAGTTGAATCAGTAGAACTTCAAAAGTTCAAACTCGCTGCAAATGGTTTTTTTTTTATGTAGAACAGGCTGACATAATTCTTCTTATAGTTTATAAATGAAATATCTGTTTTATTGTTCTTAATGTTTTTTAAAATATTTTGTTCAAATTTTCATTACTTCTTATATCGTTTATTTATTTCCTTATATCCTATCCTCACTGGGCTATTTTTCCCTGTTGGAGCCCTTGCGCTTATAACATCTTACTTTTCCAACTAGGGTTGCAGCTTAGCTAGTAATAATAATTATATATATATATATATATATATATTTATTTATATTCAGACATATCTGAGGCCTTTGTCCTGCAGTGACTAGAAACGGCTGCATTTGTTGTTATATATATATATATATATATATATATATATATATTGAAACTTAATTATTGGCTTGATTGGGGTGAGAGCATAACTTACAGAAAATATAATTTTAATAATATTGGAAAAAAAAATTTCTTTTGTGTTTTTATCAAACAGCGTAAATATCTCATTCATGGAAAATCTGAAAATTAGATAACAATAATTTTTTTTTCTCTCTTTTTTAGCTTCCGTTATTAGATATGAGTGTTCTTGTTATTATTAATATCAATTAAAAACTTTCGTATAGATAGATGGCTCTTTGAATCGAAATGCCTTTCATTCAGGGTAAGTTGATGAGAGAGAGAGAGAGAGAGAGAGAGAGAGAGAGAGAGATAGAGAGAGAGAGAGAGAGGGGGGGGGGGGGCGGGGTAAAGCACCTTAACCAACCATTCTTATGAAATAGATCAATAATTATACAGTTCCTTTTACTCATTATTGAAAGTTTTTAAAAATGATTTAATTCACCCAAACTGACATCTGGTATGGTATCTTTCACGCTGACAAGTTGTACGACATAATCTTAATAAACTACGGAGATGCAGTCATTTAAAGTCAAGCGACCTTCAATTAAAGGTCTTAGCCGTGCTAGTGGCGAAGTGGACTTTTGAATTATATTTACATCTGCTGTGATAGTTATTATTCACGTAACTATTCATTAATTTTGATATATCCTCATGCGTCTGGGAGTGAAGTGTAGAGATGTCTGGTGCAACTAGCCAATTACCCTGCAGCAAGCCAACATACAGAGAAATTTTAGTAACTTAGTATAAACCGAACTATCACTGTGACGAGTGTTATTTTTTCCGTTATTTTCCGTTTTTGGAGTGTCCATTACAGTAACATTCATATATCGTGGTGATATAGCCGAAGTGTTGTCAAAATGTGTTAGTTATGCCATTATTCTTGCCACCAACTTAGCAAAGGCGAGAAAAACAAAGTGAGCTCGCTTACAGACCTCTCTTTCAACATTATATCAGTCACAGTTCGACATAAGTCAATATTTACGTTGTAAAGAAAGTAGATATGATTTTTTATTTAGAATTGGAAGTGAAACAAAGTGAGCTCGTCTACAGACCTCTCTTTCAACATTATATCAGTCACAGTTTAAAGGTTTAAAGGTCACTCATGAATGGCAGAGGTAAGGGACAGTGACATTGCCCTAGCAGTTAGGACAATGCCCTAGAGACTGACCATATATTATATGATCAGCGCCCAAGCCTCCTCTCCACCCACGCTAGGACCAGGGAGGGCCAGGCAGTGGCTGCTGATGACTCAACAGATAGACCTATGGGCTCCCCCCAACCTTAACTCGCAAGGATGGTAAGGTTGCAAACACTAATGGGCACCAACGAGTCTGAGCGGGACTCGAACCCCCGACTGGCAAATACTAGGCAGAGATGTTACCAATCAGGCCACAGCAAAAACAGCGAAAAGAAAGTAAATATTGTTTTTTTTAGGATTGGAAGTGGATTCGAAAAGATTTGATATGGAGATAGAATTAAAATGTAAAAGGGAGACATGGTAACCCGGAATATAGAAGAAGATATAGCTGTCAGGGCTATTGATTGGTGAGTGTTAAAACTTTATATTAATGTATTTTGCTTGTTTAATGATTTAGATTTTTATTAATGATTTATTTTAATGTATTTTGCTCGCTTTATGATTTAGATTTTTGTTAATGATTTATTTAAATGTATTTTGCTCGTTTTATGATTTAGATTTTTGTTAATGAACGACGAACTGTAGGAATTCTGAGAGAAAAAAAAATCTGACCTATACAACTGTTTTACTGGTTTCTGATTTTTTTTTCCATTTCTATCTGGGAAGATTTCCTTATTTTTAGATCAATTTTCAAAGTAAATATACCGTTGAAAAGAGAGAGAAAAGGCCAATGTATTAGAATAATTTAGAATTCTGTTAAAGAACGAGGAATAGTAGGACATCAGAAAAAAATACAAATTGACTTTTAAAGCTGTTAGTTTCTCCGTTTCATGTTTTTCTAACTTCAAACGGTAAAAACCCATTTGTCTGCAGGTCACTTTTAAAAGTAATTTAGAAAAAGACAAATTTTATGTACTGAGAGATGTTTGATTGATGAAAAAGCTATTGTGCAAAATTAGAAAGTCTTAGAAAAACTAGAAAAATAAAAAATAAATATTCATATTAGATTTTAAATGACTAATAAAATTAGTATTGGTAGTAAAATATGAATCTTTAATTATAAAATAATGGATGAGTTTGATTTTGAATTTTTAATTTTTTTCAATAAAATAAAAGTAAATAACAAGACGCTTTAATCTCTCTCTCTCTCTCTCTCTCTCTCTCTCTCTCTCTCTCTCTCTCTCTCTCTCTCTCTCTCTATATATATATATATATATATATATATATATATATATATATATATATATATATATATATATATATGTATATATATGTATATATATTTGTATATATATTTATATACATATATATCATCAGCCGTTACTAGTCCACTGCACAACAAAGGCCTCAGACATGTCCGTCCACTTGTGTCGGTTTATGATCTTTCTATGCCATTCCACAGCCGTAAACTTCCTTAGTTCGTGGATCCATCGTCTTCTCTTCCTTCCTCTATACTTCTTTTATAATCTCTAGGGACCATTCTGTTATTCTTAATGTTCATCTATTGCCTGTCGTTCTCATTATATGTCCTCCCCATGTCCATTTAATCTTCTTACAAGATGTTAGAATATCCTCTATTTTAGTTTGCTATCGTATCCATGTTGCTCTTTTTCTGTCTCTTAGTGATATTTCCATCATCATTCTTTCCATACCTCTTATGTTCTAAGGCTTTAGTAAGTCTCCAGGTTTTTTATGCATAATTTAATACTGGTAGGACCATCTCATTAAATACTTTCCTTTTTAGAGAATGTGGTATTTTACTTTTCATAATCTCATTTTGTTTACCAAAT